>NC_084587.1:40755016-40845016 GCF_033807715.1 Cololabis saira
TAAAAGTAGTGAGGTTGTCAAAACTAAGGAGTTGATATTTTTTAAGTATCTGACAGTGATGATGTGTTATGGGTTTTTTGTCCAGTATTTTTATCGCTCTCTTATACAAAGATTCCACCTGGTTGAGCATGGTTTTGTTGGTAAAAGACCAGTTTGTGAAGCCATATTCAATATGGGATAACACCATTGCGTGCATAAAGACTCAGCTGCCTCAGTTGTTAATGAGGGTCTAATTGATTTAAAATTTGCAAGGTTAAATTTCACCGTTTTTGTAATTTTGTTTACGTGACTCTTGAAGGAGAGGGTAGAGTCTAGGATTACTCCTAAATACTTGAACTCCTTTACGACTTCAAGCTCCTCTCCTCCTAAGAAAATACCAGAGTGGGTTATGACTTTCGGTGTTTTTGAGAAATACATGCAGACGGTTTTCTTGGTGTTTAGGGTGAGACAAGATTTCTTAAGCCAACTATAGATGTGGGATAATTCTGTTGTTAAAATATTGGCGGCCTCTTGGACAGATTTCGAAGATGTTAATATTACTGCATCGTCTGCATAAAGTTGTAGATGAGTATTTTTGCATGCAAGTGGCATATCATTGATATAGAGCGAAAAGAGCAGTGGCCCTAGTATCGACCCTTGTGGGACCCCCATTTTACACTTAAGGTGTGGGGATTTAGTCCCTTCCACTGCCACAGACTGTTTTCTGTCCTCTAAGTAAGATCTTATCCACATGGTGGACTTTTCTGAGAAGTTAAAAGAAGAAAGTTTGTCTATCAGGACCGTATGATTTACCGTGTCAAATGCCCTTTTTAGATCTAAAAAAACCGCTCCAACATATGAAGTCCTGTCCAGATAATGCCTGGTTTTCTCTAAAAATAGATTAATGGCTGTCTCCGTCGAGTGATGTTTCCTGAAACCAAATTGTGCGGGGTGTAGTGGAGTATGACCTAAATTTAGATGGTCAGTAAGTTGGGTAAGTACCCATTTCTCAATCACCTTTGAGGTGGCAGGGAGGATGCTAATAGGTCTATAATTATTCATGTCTGTCCTGTCTCCTGCCTTGAAGACAGGGTTAACTACAGCTGTTTTCCACGAGTGTGGTACTGTGGCATTGCGTATGGACAGGTTGACCAAGTGGGTGATGGGCCCAGCAAGGGAATCTTTGTAAGTTTTTAAGAACATGGTATCCAAACCGTGGACATCCCTGGCCTTTGAGTTGTTAAGAGAGCCAACGATGTCAACTACTTCAGCCTCTGTGATAGGTAAGATGTCAAACACTGGTCCTCCACTAGTGGCGGCAGACCCCCTCCCCCCTGATGACCCCCCGGGCGTCCCGAGGTCAACCCCTCCCCCACCAGCAGTGCCAGCCCCCCGGCTGACACCACTGGCGGAGGAGGTCCCCACAGCCGGAGACCTAGTGGCCGTCTCGACGTAGGGTAGCCCCCCCCCACCGATGCCAGCCCCCCGGCTGACACCGGCGGTGGAAGGCGCCCCCCCAGCCGTAGGCATAGTGGCCCCCTTGGGGATAACCAGATCCCCACCAGTAGCGCCAGCCCCCCGGCTGACACCACTGGTGGAGAGTGCTCCGACAGCCACCAAGTCAGTGGCGGCCTCAGGGTGGGCTGGCCCCACACCAGCAGCGCCAGCCCCCCGGCTGCCACCACTGGTGGAGAGCTCCACCACGGCTGCAGGTTCAACGGCCGTCCCGAGCCCAGTAGAGGCAGTACTGTTGTAAGAGGGGGAGAAGTGCTTAGTGATCTCCTCCACAGATTTTAAGAAAAAGATATTTAATTCATTGGCTAGAGAGTCTGGGTTCTTTACTAGTTGGTTATTAACACATAATTCCAAATCATTGTTATTTTGTCTATTCTGTTTGCCTATTAATTTATTAATGTTTTGCCAGAGTTTTTTTGCATCACCCCTTGCACCTTCCATGATTGCTATAAAGAAGTTCGCTTTAGCCTTCCGTATTGCCTGAATGGCTTTATTTCTTGCAGAGGTGAACTTTAACCGGTCCGTGGTTAAGCCGGATGTTAAAAAGTTCTTAAGTAGAACATCCCGCACTTTCATTTGATTACGGCACTCGGAGTTCAGCCATGGCAGAGACCCTTTACCTTTCTTTCTTTGTCCCCTTTTTGTGAAAGATTCCATCGTGTTTTTAATGAAATCGTGAAAAGAGTCTGTGCTATTGTTAATGTCCCCAACAGAAATGATCCTGTCCCAGCTTGTGGTCTCGAGTACTGACTTGATATTTTCTTGCTGATTCTTGGGAATGAAGCTAAAAGTGGTCTTGTTATTATCAAAGTGTCTTGATGGATTTGAGAGTCTGGATTTGGTAAGTTTCCTGGAGAAGAAGATTGCATTATGATCTGATAAACCGGTTAGGAGATTGTAGGTTTTGGTAATTCGTTCCGGTTTATTAGTAAAAAGAAGGTTAATTCTGGTACTAGATTTTGCAGTGATTCTAGTGGGTTTTTGTACAAGCTGGGAGAGGTTCAGGTGTTCAGTTAACTGTTTCAGGGTTTTCTTGTCTGTGGTACTGTCCCAGTTTATGTTGAAATCTCCAATGATGATGATCTCTTTTTTGTGATTACAAGACTTTAAAAGAGCCTTAAACTGATCATAAAAGTCATTCTTGGCAGTGGGCTTTCTGTATATACATATTACAGTGAACGACATTTCTGTAGATAGTATGATATTAACCCCTACACATTCAATGTCAATACCGACAGGCCATACAATTTGTTTGCATTTCAGAGTGTTTCTAACATACAATAAAACCCCACCCCCCTTCCCTTTGATTCTATCTTGTCTAAAAACATTATACCCAGGCATATTGACTGACGCTTCAGGTGAGGAGCAGGACAACCATGTTTCCGAAAAACCCATAAAATCAATGTTGGATTCGTTCAATAAATGCTCTAATTGTTCCCTTTTTGGAACCAGGCTCCTGATATTGAGGTGACCACCAAGGAGCCCTTTTTTACGGTATGGATCCCAAATTACTTTGCCTGTTGTAGGGTTGAGAACATTTTCATCACTTTGTGTTTTTTCTAAGAACTGAGATTCCCTTCATGGAGCCAGTGTTGTGCTTGTAGTTGAATGTGTTTGAAACAGTACCCTTATTTGCCGTTGAGACAGTCCTAGCCGTAGCCGCCTCGGGGGGGCCAGGGCCAGGGCCCAGCGATGCTAGCTCCCCAGCTAGGATCTCTGATGGAGGGGGGCCCGTGGCCGTTGTTAGTGGTAGCTTCTCCGCTGCTAGGCTAGCGCTAGCCGTCGGCGCGACCCCGCTGGAGACCGCTGGTGTTGTTGGTGGTAGCCTCTCTGCTGCTGGGCTAGCGCTAGCCATCGGCGCGACCCCGCTGGAGACCGCTGGTGTGGTTAGCTCAAACCTCGCCGTTGCCGTTCTGAAAGAGCTGGAGCCGGGGCCCAGCAATGCTAGCTCCCCAGCTAGCACCGCTGGTGGAGAAGAGCCCGTGACCGTTGCTGGTGGTAGCCTCTCCGCTGCTAGGCTAGCGCTAGCCGTCGGCGCGACCCCGCTGGTGTTGTTGGTGGTAGCCTCTCCGCTGCTGGGCTAGCGCTAGCCATCGGCGCCACCCCGCTGGAGACCGCTGGTGTGGTTAGCTCAAAACTCGCTGTTGCCGTTCTGAAAGAGCTGGAGCCGGGGCCCAGCGATGCTAGCTCCCCAGCTAGCACCGCTGGTGGAGAAGAGCCCGTGACCGTTGCTGGTGGTAGCCTCTCCGCTGCTAGGCTAGCGCTAGCCGTCGGCGCGACCCCGCTGGAGACCGCTGGTGTTGTTGGTGGTAGCCTCTCCGCTGCTAGGCTAGCGCTAGCCGTCGGCGCGACCCCGCTGGAGACCGCTGGTGTTGTTGGTGGTAGCCTCTCCGCTGCTAGGCTAGCGCTAGCCGTCGGCGCGACCCCGCTGGAGACCGCTGGTGTGGTTAGCTCAAACCTCGCTGTTGCCATGGTCGTCGCGGAAGAGCTGGAACCGGGGCCCAGCGATGCTAGCTCCCCAGCTAGCACCGCTGGTTGAAGAGGCGCCGCGGCCGTTGCTGGAGGTAGCTTCTCCGCAGTGCTCACCGCACTATGGTGGGCTGAGTCCATCACTGATGGACCAGGATTAAGCTGTATATCCCCACTCAAAAGCAGGAAGAGTAGCAAGGTTTTGAGAACATACCATTTGCTTCTCTTGATCCGCCGTGTGTTGTGTTTTGACTCTCCAGAGTATTTTTTCTGCCAGTATGTTAAGTATACAGTTAAATATCCATGCCCAAAATATGTTAATCTTGTTGTAGTACTCAGAGGTGAAGAATGACCAAGAAAGTTTGTTTGATTTCTGGACAAACAAAGAGCTTGAACAGGTGGAGCAAACAGCAACCACAAGCAAAGTAATCCAACAAAAATATGTCCATTTTCCCTGTACCTTTTGGTGGATTTTTGTCTTTGGTCCAAGTAGCTCCTTGATACAACGCTTTTGTGTTGAAAAACCTCAGTTAAACTAGATAAAAACTGTATTAAAGTGTTGAATAAGGAGACAGGTGTGGAGCCAAACAAAGCAAACCTGCCTTCGGCAGCCATCTTGGATTTAGGCAATCCATGCTCTGTAGCCTGTTATTGGGCCGGCCAGGTATTCTTTAGACAGGCAAGTCACTGGGCCTCTGTATGAGGGATGTGTGAGAGATCATGGCAAGACGAAGCAAAAAAAACGGGCAGCCACTGGCGGCCCATTATTGAACGGCCCACCGGGAAAACTCCTGGTACTCCCTATGGCCAATCCACCCATAGATATATATAGAAAGGCAGGGCTGCCAAGTTTCAGAAAATGACAAGAGTGAGACTTTAGTGTCATGATGCGTTCGGCCGCGGTGGAAAAAAAAAAATTGGCCTTTTTTTTTTTTAACATCGATTTCGCCCGTTTTAACGAAAACCAAGACTGATGTCCTCACCTCCATGCCAGCTGCTCCCCCTGCACTGTGGCCTCCCAATTCTAATATTAATTAACCAGAAATTAGAAATGAAAATCGTAACAAGAATTTTGACAAAAATAGATTTATTTGTTATTTCATATGCTCCATCCTTTATCTGTTATGTTTTTTGTTTTAAGTGTTGATCGCTGATTTGGAAGATGTGATGACGGAGGCAGGGGGCTCCCATTTATAGCAGTGGGGCTCGAGGCTTGCCATCTTCACTGTCATGATTGACGACAGTGTTCCTTCGAGGGCCAAGCTGTTGCGCGTCTTAGTCTTATTCAGACTGACGAGAGAAAATACTCTCTCAGCGTCTGCATTTGAGTGTGAAAGGACCAAGACCAACTTAGCGATTTGTGACAGCCTCACAAATCTGCCCATACCGGTCACCTTTGAAAAATGTACATAGGAAACCTAATTACTCTCAAGTATTTTTGTGTAGTATTGAGTTGATTATGCCAATGGGTATTCCCATGAGTACAGAATAATTCTTACCTTGTTCTTCAGTGTTGCCATGCTCCCCCAAAAGCCCTCACAGTCAAACATGGCTGGGTCTTCAGGCATGGCAATTTCCATGGACTGGTAGTCCAGGAACTCCTCGCAGAGCTGGTCACGCTCCTCAGGGCCACTGTATTGGAGCAGTTCAGGAAACCTAAAAAGAACACAATGTGCACTGACCTGGTAAAGTATTGTAACTGAAACAGGTTTTTCAGATGTGGTCATCCAACAAGAAAATGTGACCACAGGCTGGTCTTAACCCTGCTCTACTTGTAAAGCATATTGAGATGCTGTAACTTGTGTTAGGATTTGGCACTATGGATAAAATGTACTTTACTTGATACCGCCACTAACCTGTCGACAAAGTAGAAGGCATCTTCCACGACACATTCTGCTCTCTGTTGGACATCCAGAAACATTGCATGTTTTAACAGAGGCTCTTTCATGGGGAGTTTCTTGATGGCATACTCCACAGCCCTTTCCAGAAACACCACTGCTGCCTGCTGGAACCTCTACACTTGCTGCGGTGTAATGTCGCCTGCTTCAAGCAGCCTATTGAGTGTGGCTCGAGTAGTGAAGCCAATCACCAACTTTTCTCCTACAAGAGACACAAATCAACAACTTCAGAGGTACTTAACAATGCTGTATGTACCAACATGTCAGTATGGGACAGGAATAAGACTGTGTTGAGTCACTTCAGAACCACAATAGCTAGCTTGAAAGCAACCCTTTAAATATCTTCATCATATCAGTGATTGATTAAACACTCTATCACACAGAAATGCAAACATAGTCAGTTACCAAGCTGTAAGCTCAATACATACAAATTCTCATTTACGCCATTATCAAATCAAGCTACTTAATAACAGGAAATGAGGTGTGTGTGTGTGTGTGTGTGTGTGTGTGTGTGTCCTCAAACAGTGTGTTGAGTGAGATCAGTGAGTGGATATTGCATGTGCATATTCTGATGTAAAACTTTTACTAAGCAATTGCTTTTACTGACAATTACTAATTACCTGGCAGTTGGTTGGATGGCTCCTTAAAGTTTATTTCATGCAGTTCCCGGTGCTGCAATGCTGTGGGCTTCAGAAACTTTGAGAGCAACTTGCTGATGAAACTCCTCATCTAAAAATTTCAGAAAGATGTCACGGCTCAGACAGGACAGAGAACCCACATGCACAACACCAGGCAGAATCAGAGTCCAAGAGGCTTTATTCGGGTCCAAGGCAGGCAGGGGTCAAAACCGGGCAGACAGGCAGATCAGGCAAACAAGTCCAAGGGGGCAGGCAAAAACCGGGAGTCATGCAGGGTTACAGGCAGGCAGGCAGGAACAGGACAGAAATCAGGAAGGCTGGAAAGCGGGGCAAAAGCACACGACAATCTGGCAAACAAGAAGGTGGAAATGGGCCGGTATATGAGGGGAACTGCTGATGAGGGAAACCAGGTGTGGAGCTGGGTGGGGGAGCACAGGTGAAGGGAATGAGTGGATTTCTGGCTGATTAGGGTGGCAGGATCTGGAAAGACAGGGGAGTGAGTTAAAATAAAAAACTACACTGGGAAACCATGACAGAAAGATAATAAATTAAAATGTATTCATACTAGCAAACTGTATTCCAGCCTTCCCAATTTACCTCATCATGTAGAAGGAAGATGGACTACTTTTCTCTCTGAAAGAGGAGGTTGAAGGTGGAGAAGACTGGAAATGTTGCTTGATAAACGAGCAGGTACACCTCTGTGATTGGATCAGAGAATGCCTCCACAAGCCTCCTGAACCTTGGCTGTTTGTCATCTGTGGGAAAAAGAGAGCAAGAAATGGTTGTGCATATTACAATTACTTTTCAGTCTGTTCTAATAACCATGCATTTGGATAATTGAAAATGTGACACCTACTTAATGACTTCAAGTAGCTGGCCAGTGGCTTATACTGCTGCAGGATACAAGTCAAACACTTCTCCAGGCTCAACCATCGAACGGAAACATGCATGAGCATTTCCATATATTCACTTCCATGGAGCTCACAAAATTCTATGAGAAGAATGGAACATCTTAATGCCAATTTGATCAAGCCCTTCTGGATTTAATTTGTACTACATGGGACTGGACATACATACCTGTCAGGTAACCTTTACGATTAGTGCTTCCTTTAAACCAAAGTCCAACATCCACAGCGAGATCCTCTGGATCAAATCCACATACCTGCAATACATGATTATTTATAGGCTAGTCACAATACATTGTTGTCATTGGTTCAAGACACCGCACAGCATAACAACCTGTTTGACTTGATACAGGCTACGGATAGGGTAGGTCTTAAGCACACATGATTCAACTTACCTCCAAAAAGGCTTGACCAGCCTGTTTGGCTGTGTTGTGGATAGGGTTGCCACCCGTCCCTTGAAATACGGAATTGTTCCGTAATTGGGAATTAAAAGTTGCGTTCCGTATTGAACCAATACGGACATATATTTCTGCTCTTATTTATGTCATAATAAACAGGCGAAGGTCGGAAAATTTGAATATATTTCAAAACTTTATTCCTAGTAAATTCAACTTAAGGTGAAACAAATATATTATTTCCCACTACATGCAAAGTGAGATATTTCAAGCCTTTATTTGTTATAATTTTGATGATTATGGCTCACAGTTTATGAAAACCCCAAATAAAAAATCTCAAAATATTTGAATATTTTATGAAATCAACAATTAAATAATCAAAATTATGACAAATAAAGGTTTAACATATCTTGCTTTGCATGTAATAAGAATATGTAATATATTAGTTTCACCTTTTAAATTCAATTATTGAAATAAATTAACTTTTACACCATTTTCTTCACCTGTAGCTATATTCTATATCTGGGCTGATGTGGACATACGTAGCATAGGAGGCTATTTCAGTTGTATGGTTGGCTGTCTGTATAGTTATGCAAGTTCAAAGCTATTAAAGCACTTTAAACTTTAAATCAAAGCATTTTGTTTTTTCATATAAAATAAATACATTTCTATGCAGTTTAGAAGTTTTGGGGATGTCCCTTTTTTTTGGCTCCTGCGCTGCTGAAATCGGGGCGTCCCTTATTTCTATTTCTGAAAGGTGGCAACCCTAGTTGTGGATGATGTGACAAATGCTGGCATGTTCTTGATAAATTCTGGATGCGATGGACTTCCTTGCTCCTGTATTGACTGGAGCATTATCAACAGACAGGCTGACACAGTTGCTCCATGGCATGGCATTTTTCTGCAAGACCTCATCCATCTTCTTGTAGAGGCAAATAAATGTTACACAGCCGGCGCCTCTTCAACAAATACAGGACAAAACTGTACATTAACTAGGAAACTCAAGGAGAAAGAGCAAATCAACAGTGAACAAAATTGGGTAGTTTACCTACCGTCGTCTTCTAGCAAGCAGGAGGTTTTGAATGTCGGCGCGGTGGTGTGTGAAAATAAGACGCAAAGATCTGGACCGTTGCGTCTGATTGGCTGATATGGCGTGGTGCCTCTTCCGTGGTTGGTTAGATAGACCCTCCAGGAATCCGCAATTCCGTGATCGCGGAAATTTTCGCGGATTTCACGGCTGTCCGTGGATTTACAGACCTTCCATGGATTTCAATGTCTGGTGCAGAAAAATCACTTTTACTGGGGTTAATATTGCATATGTCCGCGCTGAATATGCGAATTATGCGGGGCTCGCTTAATTTCACTGCATCATCGCCGCACATTTTCGCATAAAGTTTGGAAAAAGGGGGGAGTGTTGTGAGTGACATGTCGGGACGCCTGGTCGCGACGTGCGGGACCCGCCCGGGGACCTCCGCACCCCTCGCAGAAACCGCCACCCCCCAAACAGCAGCTCTCACCCGCGGGGGTGAGAGGAAAAAGAGAGTCCCGTCTCCGTCCAGCCCCCCGCTTGACCGGTGGGTGCGGCTGCCGGTGGACTCAGGTCTCCGCGCTGACCGCGTACCACTGCGCCTGCGAGGGCCGGCGGAGGCGGAGCTCCCATCCACTGGGGGATCTTGGCGGTGGACGCGTGGGGTGACGGAGCTCTGTCTCGTCCCCCTCGTCGCGCCGGTGCGCCCGGCAATCACCCGAGCACTGAGCCGCGGGCTGGAGGGAGAGAGACCGCCCCTCACCTCTCCACCCTCGCTCTCCTTTTTTTTTCTCCTACACCTCAGATCAGACGAGACAGCCCGCTGAATTTAAGAGGGAAGAGCTCAGCGCCGAATCCGCAACTTCCTGCATATTTCGCATATTTTGCAACTTTCCGCATATTCCGCAACTTCCAGCATATTCCGCAATTTCACCGCATAAAAGCACATAAAAAACCCGCACATTTAATCGCATAATCAATGATTTTAGCCCGCAGAATCAATGATCTTAGCCCGCAGAATCAATGATTTTAGCCCGCAGAATCAAGGACTTTAGACCGCAGAATCAAGGATTTTTGCCTGAGTTTTTCTGGAGGGTCTAGTTAGATGTCGGCACCAAGGACTAATGGATTGGTTATGACGGTCTGTCAATCTAGCGTCTTGAACTACGGCAAGCCGCGAGACCCAAAGTTTATTATCATGAAAAAAAAAAATATATATATAGTAGTGAATGGGGAAATAAGCGTGAGGAATGTCAAGTGTGGCGTGTGGTGTGAGAATGTTGCTGTTGGAGGGTGAGTGGTCTGTACAGACAAAAATACTCATAACTTGCTGAAATCTTGACGGATTTACAAATGGTTTGGTTTATTATAAACGTCATTAAGGTGGGCATGATTCGGGATACTTGGACATGTTGAAATTGTATTTTTTAATTTCGAAAAACGACTTAATCATGCAGCACATACAACAGTTGTGTTTCACCACTAACTACTTGCCCAAGTTATCAAGGGTGACCACAATCGAACATTTCAATTATTATACAGCTTCTACTGCGATAAAATGACGATTTTATGACAACCTACTATTTTCTCTAAATCTTTGTGGCTGTGGTTGTATTTATTAGCTGGCTAATATCAAGAAGCTGTGATTGAGACCTAGTACTACAGTTTACCCAACTGTACATCAGTGGGAGAGGCACTGTCCTTTATTTTAAACATAATTTAAGGAGAGGATGATTTCCAATCGGTTTGATTTGTTAAAAATATTTTCCATTATGATATAGGACATTTCTCACTTTGTGTTTACAGAAGCCTGAATATGCCTGTAGAAGAGTGAAAATGTGTCGTTATTACGGTAGCTGTCCTCAGGGTGGCAGCATAGGCTGGTTAGACTTTTTGCCCTTTGACCTGTTGTTCTCCCGCCAGTCGGGAAATGGTGTTCAATAAAGAAACCAGAACGTAGAGCCCGTCTCAGTCCCGTTCTTATAAAATATCGGAAGGATATTACATTTGGCGACGAGGAGACCCGTCGAGCTCACTGTGAGTTGTAAGGAGAAAAAAAAAAAACAACTTGTGAGTTCGGCTACGCGTGGACTTAGTTAATGTCGGGCGTATATATATATATATATATATATATATATATATATATATATATATATATATATATATATATATATATACATATATATATGTATATATATATATATATATATATATATATATATATAAAACATTAAACGCAAAACTCCGGTTGTCTCTGTCTACACGCATCTACATAAACGAGAGTTTTCACTTTGCCCGGAGTTTTTTTAAACATTCGTTTATTTGCGTTTTCATGTTGATGACAGGTCCAAACGTAGGAAAATATCTTCGGTTTAGCAGATACCCGGCTACGTGTGTACGGGGTCTGTGCAGTCAGATGGGGCAGAGCTGTGGAGACGTCTCCCTGGTGCTGCGTCATATGACGCAGTGTTCGAAAAAAAAGCGTTTGTAGGAGCTTTGCTAAAATCAGCCACTTTTTCCTCTGAATACGTGCCCTTATGTCTTGTAAAACATATTAAATCCTACATTAACTTCTCACATAGTCATTTTCACATAAGGTCAGGTATAATTTTTGAAAAAACCCTAACCTGCAATATGCTCTTTAATTATTGGGTTGTGGTTACATCATTTGGACACTAGGTGGTGATGAGAGTTCACCATATAAAAGCTGAATCCCAATCTCCACCCTAAACCCTCAAGCCCTGAACCCTCACATACTATCAGTGATGTCAGCGTCACGTGATCAAGTGTGAGAGGGTGTGAGGGCTCCAAATGGTATAAATAGGAATGGGACAGCACTTAGCAGAAACCGGAAACAAGTCAGATCAAAATGTTCTTTTTTTTGTTGTTTTTTTTTATAAACTTTATTTAACATTTCAATTTACAAAATTCCTATCCATCCATCCATCCATCCATTATCTATACCCGCTTTATCCTTTGCGGGGTCACGGGGGTCTGCTGGAGCCTATCCCAGCTCATTTCAGGTGAGAGGCAGGGGTTACACCCTGGACAGGTCACCAGTCCATCACAGGGCCACATATAAACACACAAACCATGCACACAACCACACTCACGCTCACACCTACGGGCAATTTAGAATCACCAATTAACCTAATATGCAAAAAAAATACAAAATTCCTAGTCAGATCAAAATGTTACGTACCAGTATTATAAGTTTGGGAATGATCATCCTACGGATGTTTAAAAAAACAAAGTGGTAGCCTACATAAAAGAGCATACAATTCAACAAAGAACACAATTTAAATATGCGCACAGTACAATATGTATTTCCTTGTTAATGTAGTGTCTTTCTTTCAATCTACCCATACCAGCGGATCTAGTATGCCACTCAATCGGCGAGTACCGGTAATTTCATTTTTGTAAGAGCGTATCAATTGATGGTAACCTGAGCTAAATATTTCAGTTTTATTATCACTATTTACTGCAACGTTTTTGTTCAACTTGCTGAAATTGTTTAAATTTTGTGGTCATAAATAAATGAATAACCAAATTACTGCCTGACTTGTTTGTTTTGGATCTAAAACTATCTTGCTAGTATTTACATGTATGCATTTCTGTTAACATAGGGAATCTTAATTCAAACACTGTACTCAGATTAAAGAAAAGCAAGTCTTGTTTATTCAACACCAGGTCAACTGAGGATTTTTCTAATATAAAATAAAAACAAAAGAAATTGAACCTCAAATTATGAATGAAAAGTTGATGAAGAAAACTACATTTTGTCCACCATCTTCCCAAAAATGTCAATTAACTTAGATAACTGGTCATCCCTCTTCTTTTCCCTCTCCTCCTCCTTTTCATCCAGCTCCCTCAGCCTCTTTTCTTGTCTTTAGTCTTGAAGAAAGTCCAAAACTTCATCTGTCCTTTTTTTGGTTTTCTTCCCTCCGTTTGTTGGTCACTCCCTGTTTGTAAAGGAAATAATAGGGCCGTTGAAAAATCATCACGGGACAACAGTTTCTGAATTTAAATCACCAGTGGGATATGTATTTATATTTACAGGTGAACTTCTTTCGTCTCGCAGTCGCACATGGTTCCTTTTCCTCCGCCCACTGTTTTGTTTACATTCTCCCTGGTAACCTCCTTTTATGTCACAATGCAATGAACTGTGGGTAATTCCCTTTCCAAAAGTGTGCGGGGATGCTGACTTACGGGAAGTGAGCACTAAGGGCTCAAAATGTCTGCCGGGAGCCCCTCGCGCACTTAACGACTTTAGGAATGGGACAGCCCTGAACCCTTACGCAAGTTTCGGGAGCGCGCACGTAAGTCTGTGAGTCTGTGAGCGTGGAGATTGGGATTCAGCAATAGAGGAACAGGGGACAGGAAAAGGGAAAACACAGGAAGGGGAAGGCAAACAGTTCTTACCAGACGCACAACAGATCACACAGACAAACAGAACAGAGCTGCGCCTGCAACAGAAAACTGGTATGTTAACCTTTTCTTCAATAAACCACCAACTAACTGCAACTATCACTGCCTGGAAATGAGTCATTTGGGTCTGCGTTGGTTCACTCCTGCCCCACCTGTGAAGTAATGAAGAAGCTTTGGAAATAGGAAAACTTTTTGGAAATTGTCATTACACCGTCTTATTCATCACATCAACTCTGTTGTTTGACAAAAATCTTGTAAATAAGAGGAAGGAACCAGAGCAGAGGGAGGAAGGAGGAAAGTTCAAGTGTGACCGAAATCCAGTCCAGGAGATTCCTGTTCGTCTCTGAAAGAAGGTCCAAGCGAGTCCATCGGGTTTTCCTCCACAACACAGCAGAGTCTCTGAAACACTGGTGAGTTCAGAAGAAAACATTTACTGTGTTTCTGTCAGCAGGACGACAAAACTTCAACTCGTATCCTTATTGCAGCTTTGATGTTTCACACTTTCACTTTCACACTTACACTTTCACACTTTCACAGATGGATTCTGAGTTCAGACGTGAAGCTCCTCTCAGAGTTCCTCTGAGAGAAAAATATGAAGGAAAGAAGGCAGATCTGGAGAAGAAAGAGACTGAGATTCAGCAAATGATCCGTGGGGCCCTGAAGGGTTTGGCGTGGGACCCGGCGTGGAGCTTAGCAGGCTTGGCATGGGGCTTGGCAGGCTTGGCGTGGGGCTTGGCAGGCTTGGCGTGGGGCTTGGCGTGGGGCTTGGTAGGCTTGGCGTGGGGCTTGGCAGGCTTGGCGTGGGGCTTGGCAGGCTTGGCGTGGGGTTTGGCGTGGAGCTTGGCAGGCTTGGCGTGGGGTTTGGCGTGGAGCTTGGCAGGCTTGGCGTGGGGCTTCGCGTGGAGCTTGGCAGGCTTGGCGTGGGGCTTCGCGTGGAGCTTGGCAGGCTTGGCGTGTGGCTTGGCGTGGGGCTTGGCAGGCTTGGCGTGGGGCTTGCCGGGGGGCGTGGCAGGCTTGGCAGGCTTGGCGTGGGGCTTGGCAGACGTGGCCTTGGAAATTGACGTGGCTGGGGAACTTGGCTTGGCTCGGGGACTTGGCAGGCTTGGCGTGGGGCTTGGCGTGGAGCTTGGCAGGCTTGGCGTGGGGCTTGGCAGGCTTGGCGTGGGGCTTGGCAGGCTTGGCGTGGGACTTGACAGACGTGGCCTGGGAACTTGACGTGGCTGGGGGACTTGGCTTGGCTCGAGATCTGCAAATAATCATCAAAATAAGTCCATCAGTGTGAGGCTAACTGTTACAATGTATCAATGCATTGTTAATAATTTTATAAACATATGAGAAAGAATGTAACATTCAAATTACATTGAAACGGATTAGTTATAAGGTTAAGTAGTAGACAGTATAACAACTTGTTGCGTGATATTTACACTGAAGGCACTCATAATGTTGTGTAGACTGAAAGATTAAATGTCACAACATACCATGAGGTCCAGGTGGGGCAGTCTGTGTCTGAGGAGCCTCTTCATCATCAATATCAGAATAATTTTCCTCACTAGGTGAGGAACCTGAAGTAATAAAAATAACCATCACATTCATAGTTTTCTCATGGACACACTGTTGTTACATATTTTCACTTATATTTTTTGTTCGATAGTGAGATCTAAACTTCAACTCTAACTAACTCTGTAACACTAAATAGTACAGTGTCAACACAGGTTTATTTTTACACATGTTCTGATACCTTGGATTATTTGAATTTTGCACAATAAAAATGTTACAGTCAGATCATTTGTGGCATTTGAGTGTAATTCCCTCTGCCTCTGCATAATTAAAAATGCCAAATAAAGCATAAAAACTCTGAGGATGTGTTTTTAATGCTCTGACCAATAAAACAACACAATAACAGCTACAGTAGCCTACCTGAAGGCTGTTTTGAAGCAACCTGATCTCACAAAAATCCGTGAAATGCCCACGACCTCTTACCACTATTTTCCGTGGTCCCAACACGGAAAGTGGTATAATTCCGTGTGTGCACCACGGATATTGTACCATGCAAAGTCAATGGGATCCGTGGTCGTGATATATACACGGATTATGACATTATTATTATTTATATATTATTCTTTGTTATAGTGGCAAAATTATGCGTTTTTGTCGCGCAAGGTATTGTTTTTTACTGTCAGTTTGTAAAAGCATGTTTTTAACGCTGTTTTAGCAGTGTTTTATTGAGGTTTTAATGGGAGCACCAAGGATATAGTACTATGCAAATTCAATGGGATCCGTGGTCGTGATATATACACGGATTATGACATTATTATTATTTATATATTATTCTTTGTTATAGTGGCTAAATTATGCGTTTTTGTCGCGCAAGGTACTGTTTGTTACTGTCAGTTTGTAAAAGCATGTTTTTAACGCTGTTTTAGCAGTGTTTTATTGAGGTTTTAATGGGAGCACCGCGGATATAGTACTATGCAAATTCAATGGGATGCGTGGTCGTGATATATACAGGATTATGACATTATTATTATTTATATATTATTCTTTGTTATAGTGGCTAAATTATGCGTTTTTGTCGCGCAAGGTACTGTTTGTTACTGTCAGTTTGTAAAAGCACGTTTTGAACGCTGTTTTAAGAAGAAACAGGCGATATTTAAAGTTTCTCCCATTTCGTCAACCACAGGGGATTCCCTGGGCGTCCCCTCTACTTCATTGAGTGACGAGGGGGGATCCTGATCACGTGACAGATGCCCCCGAATTAATCTTTTTTTAATTTTTATGGCTAATAATTCAAGTCTGAATACTAGTGCTCCAACGTCATCTGTTTTGAATGGATATTTTTGGTTGCCCGAGCATAATAATTATACTACTACTACTACTACAACTAATAATAATAATAATGATAATAGAAATAATAATAATGATAATAATAATAATAATAATAATGATAATAATGATAATAGTAAGAAGAAGGAGAAGAAGAAGAAGAAGAAGAAGAAGAAGAAGAAGAAGAAGAAGAAGAAGAAGAAGAAGAAGAAGAAGAAGAAGAAGAAGAAGAAGAAGAAGAAGAAGAAGAAGAAGAAGAAGAAGAAGAAGAAGATGATGATGATGATGATGATGATGATGATGATGATGATGATGATGATGATGATGATGATGATGATGATGATGATGATGATGATCATGCCATCTTAACCCTAAACCGGAAGGAGGTTACCAGAACTTTTTTAACTTTTTTTTTTTTTGTTTTTTTTTATTTTTTAAGATATGTTTGCATAACTTAAACACACAGAAATGTATTAGCACTATGATATATTATAAATTTGATCATCCAGGATCATCCTGTCAGACTGGGGAAGGGGTTAAAACTGTCTATAAATAGCCATGTTAAGTTAATGGGAAATTTTCCAAAGGTGAAACAATCAGTATTTAAAGGGGAAAATAAACTCAGAACTGGTCCAAATTGAATAGTATGACTGTGTATAATACTATCATCAATATCTTAAAGAAATCTGGCCACAAAATACTCGTTAAAAGATTTTGACTGATTGTTTCCAGCTTGGCCCTTAAAGACGTCTCTGATGTCAAACATCCATGATGTGTACCAACAAGAAAATCAAACTTTGTCGTAGGACAACAGTGAAGACATCGTTGGAAAAGTCTTGACCTCAGGAGCAACATATGTCAATATGAGATTTGTGGGCAATTCCTGCTCCCCAGGTGTGCCCTTTGAACCTTGTACCTGTGACACTATTTCCAAGGCCTGTAGTTCAACAAAAAAATATGCTAGAGACATGAGGTGAACAGTTTTGGAAAGCTCTGCACCTCTACTATCATGCCCGACAGTAGTCCAATAGGGGGCGCCACTGAATAGGGTCAAAACCTATAAAAAACATGATTTCACCCTCTTACCAATACAAAAGTCAAAATCAGACCAGACAGGCATGCTCCCCAACCTTAAAAACATATAATAAGCTTCCAAAGTTCGTGATCACAGTTTTATAAGCGCTAATTCATTGGAACTACAAAAGCTATGACGTAGCACAATGCTGTGTATTGTAACTTGGCACAAATTGTAGTTCTGTAACCTCCTTCCGGTTTTGGGTTAAGATGTTGACATTAGGGTTCAGAAATCATATATCCGCTCATTTTTCAACAGACAAAGTGTGACCATAAAATGTATATTTATATTGTGAGTAGATGTATGTGATGGAAAAGATCAATATGTATTTATTAGTGCTATTTTAACGTTTTGTCCTGCTGCCTATCTCGCCGACAGGAAGGGTTGTGTTCACTGCCGTAACGTATTAAGCAACGTTTCAAAACAGATCTTTCATACCTCATCCCTCGATCTATTTTGTTTCTATGAAGTGTTAATGTGGTTTATAATTTGTTTTAATATGGTGTGACTTCCAAACAAGAGCATTTAGTTCAGTATACCCGCAGTATTAACGTTTTGTCCTGCTGCTCTATTTCGCCGACGGAAAGAGTTGCGTTCAGTGGCGTAACGTAAAAACAGATCTTTCAGACTTCACAGTCCGTGGTGCTCCCATTAAAACCTCAATAAAACACTGCTAAAGCAGCGTTAAAAACGTGTTTTTACAAACTGACAGTTAAAATGGATGATCAAATTTATAATATATCATAGTGCTAATAAATTTCTGTGTGTTTAAGTTTTGTTTTGTTTTTTATTTTGGATCCCCATTAGCGGACGCAAAACGCCAACTAGTCTTCCTGGGGTCCATTAAATCAATATGTATTTATTAGTGCTATGCAAACATATCTTAAAAAAAAAAAAAGTTCTGGTAACCTCCTTCCGGTTTAGGGTTAAGATGGCATCATCATCATCATCATCATCATCATCATCATCATCATCATCATCATCATCATCATCATCATCATCATCATCATCATCATCTTCTTCTTCTTCTTCTTCTTCTTACTATTATCATTATTATCATTATTATTATTATTATTATTATTATTATTATTATTATTATTATTATTATTATTATTATTATTATTATTATTATTATCATTATTATTATTACTATTATCATTATTATTATTATTAGTTGTAGTAGTAGTAGTATAATTATTATGCTCGGGCAACCAAAAATATCCATTCAAAACAGATGACATTGGAGCACTAGTATTCAGACTGAATTATTAGCCATACAAATTAATTCGGGGGCATCTGTCACGTGATCAAGATCCCCCCTCGTCACTCTATGACGTAGAGGGGACGCCCAGGGAATCCCCGTTATATAATACATCCATGGGAATCCCCTGTGGTTGACGAAATGGGAGAAACTTTAAATATCGCCTGTTTCTTCTTGCCAAGCTGGAAACAATCAGTCAAAATCTTTTAACGAGTATTTTGTGGCCAGATTTCTTTAAGATATTGATGATAGTATTATACACAGTCATACTATTAAATTTGGACCAGTTCTGAGTTTATTTTCCCCTTTAAATACTGATTGTTTCACCTTTTGAAAATTTCCCATTAACTTAACATGGCTATTTATAGACAGTTTTAACCCCTTCCCCAGTCTGACAGGATGATCCTGGATGATCAAATTTATAATATATCATAGTGCTAATACATTTCTGTGTGTTTAAGTTATGCAAACATATCTTAAAAAATTAAAAAAAAAAAAAAAAAAAAAAAGTTAAAAAAGTTCTGGTAACCTCCTTCCGGTTTAGGGTTAAGATGGCATCATCATCATCATCATCATCATCATCATCATCATCATCATCATCATCATCATCATCATCATCATCATCATCATCTTCTTCTTCTTCTTCTTCTTCTTCTTCTTCTTCTTCTTCTTCTTCTTCTTCTTCTTCTCCTTCTTACTATTATCATTATTATCATTATTATTATTATTATTATTATCATTATTATTATTTCTATTATCATTATTATTATTATTAGTTGTAGTAGTAGTAGTAGTATAATTATTATGCTCGGGCAACCAAAAATATCCATTCAAAACAGATGACGTTGGAGCACTAGTATTCAGACTTGAATTATTAGCCATAAAAATTAAAAAAAGATTAATTCGGGGGCATCTGTCACGTGATCAGAATCCCCCCTCGTCACTCAATGAAGTAGAGGGGACGCCCAGGGAATCCCCTGTGGTTGACGAAATGGGAGAAACTTTAAATATCGCCTGTTTCTTCTTAAAACAGCGTTAAAAACGTGCTTTTACAAACTGACAGTAAAAAACAGTACCTTGCGCGACAAAAACGCACAATTTAGCCACTATAACAAAGAATAATATATAAATAATAATAATGTCATAATCCTGTATATATCACGACCACGAAACCCATTGCCTTTGCATAGTACTATATCCGCGGTGCTCCCATTAAAACCTCAATAAAACACTGCTAAAACAGCGTTAAAAACGTGTTTTTAAAAACTGACAGTAACAAACAGTACCTTGTGCGACAAAAACTAATAATTTAGCCACTATAACAAAGAATAATATATAAATAATAATAATGTCATAATCCGTGTATATATCACGACCACGCATCCCATTGACTTTGCATGGTACAATATCCGTGGTGTTCCCATTAAAAACCTCAATAAAACACTGCTAAAACAGCGTTAAAAACGTGTTTTTACAAACTGACAGTAACAAACAGTACCTTGCGCGACAAAAATGCATAATTTAGCCACTATAACAAAGAATAATATATAAATAATAATAATGTCATAATCCGTGTATATATCACGACCACGGATCCCATTGACTTTGCATAGTACTATATCCGTGGTGCTCACACGGAATTATACCACTTTCCGTGTTAGTACCACGGAAAATAGTGGTAAGAGGTCGTGGGCATTTCACGGATTTTTGTGAGATCAGGTTGTTTTGAAGGTAATGTAACAGTCTCATAATTGACAACAACATGTGCATGTACTGCTTAAAGCGACACTACGTAACTTTTCCACCTTAATATCATATTTCCAGAGTCATTGTGATGGTACATCAACTTCCAACAGGTTTAATGACACCTCTGTCATGATCTGAGGGGGTCTGTATCGCTTTCACTGGCACTATGTAACTTTGAGGAGCATGGTAGGAACCCTGCCACACTAAAAAACTACAAATTTTACGACTTTGATTGCTTTACGGCACATACGTCACTTCCCTCTCCTTCCCGATTCGTAGTCGAGACAAAAATGGGCGGGGCTTGGAGCGCAGAGGCTGAGCTCAGCAGAAGCTGGTGTTGAGCTAAACGAGGAGCTGGTATCATGGCCGAAGCAGCGAAAAAAACGAAGAAAATAAAAGTTTTAACGGAGCGGAGGAGGCGAAAAAAAGAAAGCGGGAGAGTAACAAGCTAAATGCCCGGTGGAGAATAAACATTGGCCCGGCGTTCACTCGCTACAAGCCCTTGCAGCCGTCGTCTTGGACGAGATGGTTGAAGGATGTAAAGACGTTCATCACCTTCAGGTATGCACTTTTGTCAACACCTATGTCAGTGTGTTTTACAAAAACAATTATCCTGAAACTACTACAGCTGGTGTAAGTGTTTCTACTGTATCAAATGTCAATATCTATGTAAACCTTTTGACTCTTCAGGTCTGTATATACAGATACTTATACACTGATGGTAAAAGCAACACATTTGTAGATATAGTAAAATATAGCCAGAAAAATGAAATATATAGGCAAAGTATACACTTCCAGATGAAAAAAATACAATATAAACACCATATAAGCATATAAAATAAATCTACTTTGTTGGAATTATATTAAAATAATAACAAGAGTAGTAAAAGAAACCTTATGGTGTTTATAATGTGTCGTTTTATCTTGTGAGTGTATAAATATATACATTTCTCAAATTTTTCTATAGCTATACATTACTTGCTTTTACTTTCTGCATAATTACAGTGACTTCAACAAAGAAAAAAATTCAAACTTGTGATCAACAAAATATGTTGAATGATTTATAGGTCAGTAATTATCAGAAAGACATAATGTTTTTGTATCTTTATTCTCACACTCTGCAGGACTACATCAGATCTGGAAAACTTCCAGAATCAACATTCTCATGCAGGGAAGGTTCTCCTACACTCCAGCAGTGAATCATCAGGGAAGGTTCTCCTACACTCCAGCAGTGAATCATCAGGGAAGGTTCTCCTACACTCCAGCAGTGAATCGCACGCGGACTCTCCCAGCACGAAACATGGATGGACACAAGATGCTACTGCTACTATAGTCATTGTATTTATTTACAGTAACTTCTTACACTGTTTCATAGTTCAGTTTTTATTATCAGTTCATTATTTTTAGTTTATTTTTCTACTACTCTATTTACACTTGTTTACTTTATTCACAGTAATTTATCCTGTCATACAGTTGTTCATTACTGCTACTGTGATACAGATTACTTATTGTTTATAATAAGTATGTATGGGATAACTGCTGTCACTATGCAAATGACAAAGTTCAAGAATGTTCTATTTTCTGAAAGGTGTGTAAATAAAAGTCTGTCTTGTTTTGGACAAATGTCTTTATTTTAAACACACAAAAACAACTGTACAGGAAAAAATGGAACAAAAAAAAAACAATATCAAAATATTTGCAGTAATCCTCATAAAGGTTCCATTCTAGAGAAGACGGGGAGCCCTGAAACCACTGTACTGTCCCATTGGGTCTGGAAAGGTGTCTCTTATTTTCCAAACATCATGCTGCCAGAGCACAAACTGGCGATATGTATATATATGCACATATATATGATATATATGCTGCGTGTCGGTTCTGTCTTTGTGGGGGTTCAAACTCTGATGATGCAGAGGTAGAGGTGTTCTCACGAACAGCAGATTCCTGATAAAACAAGAGACAGAATTGTTATGATACAAATGTAAATGTAGAATTCTATGATCAATAAGAATCAAAATTAGAATGTTTTCACATACAGGGGATTCGTCTTGGGTTTTGGTAATTCTAAAATTACTGACAATATCAACAACAGACAGAGAAATAATAGTGATCATAAAAATGTGTAATTCGCAATGAGGAAGCTTTATAAAATAATAATACAATTGAATAGAATTACAGCACTAGGAAATAATGCAATGCGAAGAAAATGTATAGAACATTTCTAGTATTTTTCCTGAGAACTGTAAAATTGTGCAGGGCTGATCTGCAAAATATAAGGAATGGGCATTCAGTTATTCACAGGTTATAAAGTATTTTTTTATTTTGTCAGTAAGTATGTTGGACTACTAATTTATGACGAAGTCCCTCTAAAAAACAAGAGTACCTGGCTGCAGGCAAGATGGCCGACAAGGGCGCTGCCATACTTCCATCTATACCGGAAGTCCATACCGGAAGTTGGTCACTTCGTTAATATATTATTTTTTTAAATTTTTTTTTTTTTTTTTAATTAACATTTGTAAACAGTACAATGATAACAAAACTTCACATTATGCAATTTTACGTTGAATTATAACATATAAAGAGTATTACTCAAATAAAAAACAAAACCAATGCATACCGGAGTTCCAGACCGGAAGTTCATACCGGAAGTTGGTCTTTTTTTTTTTTTCCAACAGTTCTTTATTAACAGAACAAACAATCAAACAATACAAAAGCAAGTCTTATCAATGAAATATCAAACATCAGAACATCAGCCAGGGGGTAGGCTGCTAAATACGGAAGTTGGTCTTCTTCATGTATATTGTTCAAATATGACGGAGGTAGTTTAAAAGCGGCCATAAAACGAAAATTATAAAACATTATTATAAAACATTATATAACATAACGTACTTACTAATAAAGATGTTTTTTTTAAACTTATTTATATACATATATAAAAAAATAAAAAACATGTATGTATATATATATATATATATATATATATATATATATATATATATATATATATATATATATATATATATATATATATATATATATATATATATATATATATATATATGTATATATACATATTTATCCATCCAATGCTCCAAGTAAAGAGATTTTCCATTACACAATACATATCTATTGTTCCAAATGGGAGATTTTCTGGATGGTTAGTCTATCAATCTAGACAGATAGATAGATGACAGGTCTTTAATAAAAATACACAGAATTCATGATTTCATGCCTTTCTTTCACCATCAATGGAAATAATCCAGCAGGAGGCTGAAGAAGTGGTCATATTTGTTTTTGTTTGTACTTCTTTCTTTCTTTTATTTATTAACCCGTTTCATGTTTATGTTTTCTGCTTGTGTCTTTGTCTTTACGCGAGTCTCGTGTTTGTCTCCTTTTAAAACGCGTGTGTCGTGTTTTTGTTTTTAGTGTTTTGAACAGTTTCTCCTTCCCGCCAGCAGTCGGCGCCGTAGAGACGTCCCTGCAGCGCAGAATAAGAGAGCCTGCTGCGCATGCTCAGTGCATCAGGCGTGTAAGTCAAGATGGAGGTTTCTGTCGTCGCTCCGACTCTCAGCTTGTCCTCTTTCTGCGTGTTCCCGTCCGGATCCGCGGTCTCAGATGTTCTGGAGCGGTTCGTCCCGCAGCAGGTGAGTGTTTTCACGGTACTGAGCGAGAAAAGAAGCAGAAAAGTGAAAAGAGGACCGGGTTCTGAGGCGGAAGTTTTCCTTTAGCTCCTGTTAGCTCGGGAGCTAAAAACACAACACTTTCACCACTTATATGAGGAAAAGAAAAGAAAAACTAAATTTCGCTACTAGTTTATTCTGTAGCGAATTAATTATAATCATCACATCCAAACTCATAACTGTTGCTAGTTATTTTATTCTGTTTTTGTGGACATTTGGGTTATTTTATCTCCTTGGTGTTCAGTTTTCTGGGTTTCACCTTCTTAAAAAATGAACACTGGCGAATAAATACACAGAAATTGTTTAAACATATTTGTATTATTGATTAAATGCGTTTTATTATATTTAATTTGATCTTTGTTTCTTTGGGTATTTTAATGTTTTTATTTTTTTAAACGTATATTTTACAACTTCTTATACATTTATTGTTGGCTTTGTCTCGAACACAACAAAACCCATCAAATTTAAAAGCATCAAAATATAAAAAAAAGCAAAACAATTTAACAGTCTCATCCAAAATAAAACACACAGCAAAACAATGTGCTCTAGAGGGAACAGGAAGAAGCACAACGCTTATTTAGTCCTGTCCCTTTCTCACAATATCATATATGCCATATAAAAAATTAAAAACATGATTTAATTGGTCATTCCTGCCTTCCTTTGATGGTTCTATAAATTAGAAATAAATAAATCTGTTCTCTTTCGCTCACTCTCGCCCCCCGTGTGGATGCGTGTTGATGTGGCTGGCTCATCATAAGTAATGAAGCAGGAGGATAATCAATACTATAAGCCAGTGGTTCCCAAACTTTTTTTGCCAGGCCCCCCTTTTGTACGTAACAGAATTTTCGAGCCCCCCCCCCCCCCCCCCCCTGCACCCAACACAGACACACACATCTTTTGCATTCAAATGCGACTGCAATTTATTTAATATATTGAACATATGTGCGAAAAAACTGTCCATCTCTGTAAGAATGTAAGAATATCTTACTCCCTGTAAGAATAGATTTTTTCCCTTTTTACTGTACAATACAATATGCATTACTTTCAACATAAGGACTAGGTGGCGCGCCCCCCAGTTTGGGAACCACCGCTATAAGCTGATCTGCGTTTGCATTGAAGTCAGAATCTTACAGTTGAAGTTTAGGACTCATGAGCGAACACAGCGTCCTACGTGTGGACAGTGAAGAGTTGTTCTTCTGTCTACTTGAATCAGAGATGTTGATGAAGGGGTTAATGATGGCGTTTTTGGCAGGACTTCTACGTGACCAGGAATGGTCGCCTGTCGCCGCTGGACCAGCGCCTGCAGCATGGCGCCATCTATCACCTGGAGCCTCGCCTCTGTGGAGGGAAGGGAGGTGAGTACCAGGAAGCAGACTGCTCCCATTGGAGACATCGTGACAGGCAGAGGATTGACAGCCCCGACTCACTTGTGTTCCAGGCTTCGGCTCCATGCTGCGAGCTCTGGGCGCTCAGATCGAGAAGACGACGAACCGCGAAGCCTGCAGGGACCTGAGTGGCCGCCGCCTCCGAGATGTCAACCACGAGAAAGAGTAAGAGCGCCTTCTACATGGGTGACCAGGCGGGAGGAGTCAGACCCGCCCACACAGGCTCCCCCTCACAGGAACCGTTGTGGTGTGACATTAGGAGTATGGTTTCAGCAAAGGTGTTCAGAGTTGGTTCAGTCAACTCTGAGTTACTACGACGATAGAAAACCAGCTCCGATACCAGGAATCACCACGGCAACGCAGCGTAGGCAAAGTGATCGTCCTATTTTAGTCCCTAGAACTGAACACGTGAGAGTAGTCCTGTAATAAATATGACATTCAGGCCAAAGTGCATTACAGCTGCCAAATTAAAATGTTTGATAACTGCTTATAAAGTCACGTAAATGGCAAATAAATAATCACTGTCATGCAGGTTCAATAGCGAAGATAACAGGTTAAGTAAGCTCGCTCGTCCCAGTCCTGTTCAGTGATCCAATGCTCCCGCCGGCCTTCAAGTCTTTCTTTTCCCTTCTACCAGCGCATACCGTGGCCGGCATGCTCGGGCGTGAAACCTACTAAACCACATGGGTGTGAAGACTGGAGCAAGAGCCGAATAGAATATTTTTCTCAATGTAACAAGTTAAAAACCACCAGACCCGCGTCATAAACAACCGTACATTCTGTTGTTGCACTGATTCACGTTAAAACATGTTGCGATTAGATGTGTTTTCATTGTTGGATAAAAACAGTTTTGAACCTGTTGGTCCTTTTTTTTTAATAGTTCTGCACCGTCTACCTGACGGCAGTTCACAGGCTGTCCGGGGTGAGGGTTGTCCCTGATGACGCCTTTTTATAAAGCGTCTATTACAACACAAGTTTCCAGAGACCAGAACATGACCCAGATCAATTATTACATAAACAGCAGATAAAATCTCCCCTTTAAGAGGGATTAAACCTGGATCATAAGGGGGGACCGTCCTGCTGAAGACCAGCCAGGCAGTTAAGTGTTAAGGCTGTTTGTTTTTATAGTTAAACTGTGGACGTCATGGGTGCAGTTCAATACGAGAGAGTTATGCGCTCTCACGTCCTCTAAAGTACATTCTCCCGACCCGTACTTATTAGTAAAGGCTTCTCAAGAACACAAATCCATACTTGTGATCTTGAGAAACAGCCGGGGTAAAGATCCTTGGTGCATCATGGGAGTCCTCCCAGCAGCCTCAGTCTACAGCAGCAGAACTAAGGGACGCTCTATGACAAAGGAAGGACTTCAGCCCAACTTTCACTGTAGAGAGGGAGTCTGCTCCCGGGTCCAAGGCTGGTAGGTCTTGGACCTGGAAGGCCCTGCATCCCTTCCTTATTTGGGAGAGTTCTGCTAGGAAAGTATGAAACCATGAGCTTCTTTATTGATGTTGGAGCTTCTTGTTCCCAGTTCTAGTTGGAACTGGTCCAGCATTTTGGACCAGTTGAAGGTTTCCAACGGTGCTGTAGAGATCCCTGCTGGTCCGTGCTGCAGGTGCTGTTGGTGAAGATTTAGAGCGGGACATCCTGTTTCAAATGTCGTTTCAGCGGTGAAATCAGAAAAACATCTGCGTTTAGCTGAAACTCTGTCACCACAAGATCCTTCCAGACCGACGTGGCAGACCAAGGACAGCCGGTTTCAGGGCTCCGTGAACGCTGGTGGAGCAACAGCTGAATAGATAAAATATATTTTGTTTTTAATGCAGATTTGATGAAACCAGAACTTATGTGTGACTGTAGTTGCATGATCTTTGAGTAGATGAACTGTGGAGCACCACGTTTGTGCCACAGAGCCACCCTGGTCACGACCTTTCTTTGGTGGAGCAGGATGGCAGAGTGGCTGAAGAAGCAGGCGGAGCGCGAGGCGGAGAAGGAGCAGCGGCGTCTGGAGCGTCTGCAGAGGAAACTGGCCGAGCCCAAACACCAGTTCTCCGACCCACAGTACCAGAAGCAGTGTCACGACCTGAGCGAGAGGCTGGAGGACTCGGTACTCAAAGGTGAGCCAGGGCTGGGGAGCGGCTCACGGTGATGCCAGCAACGGCTCCAGCTGCAGGTGTGTGACTCAAGTGTTTGTGTTTCAGGTCTGCAAGCGTCCTCCAGCGCTCAGGTGATGCCAGATGAAGTCTCTGCTGCCAAGAGGCCAAACCCGGGCGAGAGCAAGGAGCCACTGAAGAAGAAGAAGAAGAAAAAAGAGGAGGAGGGTGTGGCGATGGGCAGTTTCTGGTCAGTGATGCTCTTTCCTCAGATTTGAAGACGTTGAACCTCGACCAGCCCGGTACCGGGGGCACACAGTTCAGAGCACTGATGGTTTGGTTGTGTTGCCATGGTTACAGGACAGGGTTGGGCGATCTGGACGAACTCCTGAGCTCAGAGGACGAAGATGAAGATGGAGAGTTGTCGTCTCCATCCACGTCTTCGAGCAGCTGCAGAGGAGCTGGTGTTGCCATGACGAGAAGGGGAGAGGAGGCGGGGCCAGAACTGGGCGGCAGGTAGAGATGTGATGTAGTCTGAACGAACACACCTGAGTGTCCCAGGTGGGACGGGTTCAGATATTGCTTCTGGAACGAGGACGGAGGGACGGGTGCTAGTTGTTAATAATAATAATCAATTTTATTTATATAGCACTTTTAAAAAATCTCAAATGAGCTATGCTAAGCTTTAGTAGCCAGCTTGTGGTAACCAAGTTAAGCGGGACCTGGCCAGGACAGTTCTCTCTGCCCAACCCATCCATCTTTAAGCGGGTTTGGGAGGAGATGGTGATGTCAGAACCCTGTCGATGACATCACAGATTCATCCGGTCCTGTTTGCCATGTGCTCGTGTCCCATGGCCAGAGTTGCTTTCCCTCCAAACCCGTCCCACTGGCAATAATAAACACAAATGTTCTTTTCCCATAAATTCTGCATGAATGTGGACTCCTCACTCCTCATCAATCCAGTTCTTTGTGTGTTCAGATTCTCCTTTCTGTCGTCTCTTCCAGCTCCTCTGACTGCAGTTCATCCTCCACTGGTCCAGCTGTCAGACCCTCGGTCGGCAAGAAGCATCCAGAAACCTCTTCACATTCAACCAAGAGCCCTTCAGAGGACCAGAAACCAGCAGAACCCGTCTCAGAAACGCCTGTCATCCCTTCAAAGGTCCAGAAATCACCAGAACCGGTTTCAAACACACCTGTCAAGCCTTCAGAGGACCAGAAACCAGCAGAACCGGTCTCAGACACCCCTGTCAGAGCTCCGAAGGTCCAGACGCCTCCAGAACCGGTCTCAGAAAATTCTGTCAAAGCTCCAAAGGTCCAGACGCCTCCAGAACCGGTCTCAAACACGACTGTCATGCCTTCAAAGGACCAGAAACCCCCAGAGTCCAGTGGTTCATCTGAGCAGGTCAGTTGTCACATTGCAGAACACAGTTGTCATAAAGTTAGAAATATTCACAAGAAAGTTCTTCACATTTAGAGAAAAAGACGTACAGGATAGAACATATTTCAGTCAGACAAATCGTGCAGTAGATTTGAAACACTTAAACGTTTACAAATATTTGGTATTTAGGCTCCATTCAAGCATCGTTTATCAGGCTTAGACATAAATACAGGGGTGTCGGACGGAGATGTCGAAACATCTGTGATTGATGAGGTGGGCGTGGTTCCAGCTGCACCTCACTAGAAGCCTCATGTAGAGTCAAAGTCTGATACTCCACTTCTAAACCAATGATACAACGCCCCGATCAGCTGGCTTTAAGGATATTAAGGTTCCTGCCCCTTAGTTACCGTTGCAAACCCAGTAAAACTTGGTCAGCTTTTGTGTGACATCAAGTGTGAAGTTCCAGCGGACCCCGTCAGCGACGCACCTCTAGATTATAGTTCTACCGTTGCGTGTGGTGATCAATAAACTCACGACTGAGCAGTTCACATTCAACCATCACATGGTACCGTTGCAGTCCGGTTTTAATGGGCTCATCTGTCTCTGCAGCTGGATCTGACCTCGCTGACGTCCGTCCAGCAGCTGGAGGTCCTGGGTCTGGACGCCCTGAAGGAGCAGCTCATGCTGCGGGGGTTGAAGTGTGGAGGAACTCTGCCGGAGCGCGCAGCGCGACTCTTCTCCGTCAGAGGACTGACGGCCGCCCAGATCGACCCGGCGCTGCTCGCCAAACCAGCCAAAGGCAGGAGGAAGTGAGGAGCCAGAGAGCCGCCCTCTTCAGAGGCAGCGTTGACCAAAGCTCGTTTTGTTTTGATCAGTTTGTTTTTAGTTTTGCATTAAATGTTTTGTAAGCAGAAGTGTGCGTGCACCCGTTAGTGATCAATAAATGATCAATAAAACCATTGACCCGTCACCTTTTTATTAAAACGTCCCTCAAACAAACCACCTGGTTGTTTTCTGTTAAGTTCGTGATCTTCTCAGTGTCCTTAAATCCGAGTCTGTCTAGCAGCAGTGCATGATGGGAAGTCAGAAGCCAGGGTCCCAGGACGTGACCTGCGGCACCTCCACTTCCTCGAAGCACACGATGACATCACCGGTTCTGAAGTCCATGTCGTCGTCGGCCGACAGCCCGCACTCCATCCCGGTCTTCACGGTCTGGACGTCGTCTTTGTGGTGCCGCAGCGCCGACAGAGAGCCTGGCGGACACAAACCAGCGTTACACAGTTCCCACTATCACACACCTGGGGCCGGATTCACCAATATGATCTTAAGAACGAGCTTAAGAAATGTCTTAAGATCTAAAATTAAGAAGTTCATAAGAAAGTTCTTAAGTGCAATTCCTCAATATTTTCTTAAGAACTGTCATTTCTTACGAATTTCTTATTTTTCCTACTTAAGAAATTCTTAAAATATGTCATTGCATTGCACCCGCCAACAAACATATACAGGTAGTTTGGTCTTAACCGTCAGTCACTCACTAAACATGGAGAAGGAGAAAAAGAGATGCAGGAACTTTTCAAGGTTATGGTGGATGAGATTAATGTGTGAAAAAAATTACTATTAGGGGAAAAATATTTAACTACCGTGCTAACAAAAAGTTAACAGGCTCTTTGTGTAATTAATTACAAAGTATATCCTCAAACTATGACCTAGTCTAAACTTGTCTAAAATGTGTTGAAAAAGGTGATATTAGAGGCTTACCTTTTCACACAAGAAATTTTAAGACAGGTCAAGGTTGTCTTAAAGTTAAGAAAAAAGTCATGAACAAATTTGAGAACTTTTATTTCAAGAATACCATTTTTTCTTAAAAGGAGCATGAGGCTCCTTTTAAGAAATGAGACTCATTACCGCCACCTTCGCCACGACAGCTGTCGGGGGTACTGCAGCCAACAGCGAAGCCGGCACGGGAGAACGGGGAGAACGCACATGTAGCGTCATGTGACGTCACATCCACAGGACAGCGCGGGAAATTCGGGCCCGGAATTGCAGCACATTTTGCAGCACACAGCCTGTTGAAGGCAACGGAGAGATACACTAGAGGGCTCATTCTTTTGGTTTGGAACGCTTCATCTGACATTATTAGTAGAAAACTTAAAACGTATACGAATTTTTTTCATAAATCCTGCCTCAATCCTGCCTCAAGCTCCTTTAAGTTGATAAAATACTTAAGAACTTTTTTGGAAAATATGACTTCTTCTCTTTTTTCTTCTTAAGACTGAACTGCAATTCGGTCCCGAATTTCCCGCGCTGTCCTGTGGATGTGACGTCACATGACGCTGCATGCACGTTCACTGTTTCACTGTTGGCTGCAGTACCCCCGACGGCCGTCGTGGTGAAGGGTGGCGCTAGAGAGTCTCATTTCTTAAAAGGAGCCTCATGCTCCTTTAAGAAAAAAATGACACTTAAGAAGATTTTTCTTCTTAAGAATGTTTTGTGAATCCGGCCCCTGGTTCTGATGTTTCAACCGCTAACCCCCCCAGAACTGTGTGTTTGGGTTTCCGTAAATGAAATGGAGCTCTGCTCTCCGAGTCCTGGTCTCACTCACCCTCCCAGACAGGGTCCCGGCCTCGGATCATCCTGAACTTGAGCCGCCGGTCCAGCTGGCCTTTCTGGACCCGGCAGCCGGCCACGGGGACCTTCTTCTTCCCCACAGTGACGTCAAACGTGGCCAGCACCGTGGCCTCACCTGCAGCAGAGAGAGGGGGGGCAGGTGAGAGCAGGTGGGACTTCAGTCGTCGTAAAACGAGTCAAAGTCAGAAACATCTATCATTTAATCATCCTGACTGAAACACTTCCAACAGATAATTTCTATACAAATGGTCACATGACTGGCAGCAACTACGTTATCCAGAATTTTAGATACAAATGGAAAGAATAAAAGGTTAATACATTAAAAAAATGTAGCAATAGCTTTACCAAATAAACACCTGCAAGAGTAAAACCTATTTTTGTACTTGAACATCGATGTTCATTGCAGCGTTGAGCTGGACTCACCGAGGATGTTCTCAGAGACGAGTGGAGGCAGTTTGCTGCTCAGCTCCTCCTTCAGCTGGTCGATCAGTTTGTAGATGATGGTGTGCAGTCGCAGCGGGACGCCCTTCTTCGCCGCCACTTGCTCCATGGAGCGATTTACTGCCACGTTGAAGCCGTAGATGGAACCTGAGAGGAGAACGTGGAGATTAAATTCATCAGGATATCTACAAGACACGACATTCCAACTTTTAGGTTGAAACCATAACAGAACTAAGAAAACCAGGGTCCAGATCCAGACCTGCGGCCCCTTCACCGACCACTGGGGTCCGGAAAAACACAAACGTATATCTAATTAGGGGTCTGGTGTTTTGATTGAAAGCTCTAAACTATCACTGTCATTTTACCTACTTTGTGCTGTACTGATTTCTGAGCAGATTATCTAGTCCTGCTTTATCTGTACTAGTCCTGGTTTCATCTTAGGTTAGCATTAGCTCAGTCAGTCAAGCTTAAATAGTTTAAATAAATGAACTATGACTGACGGCAGGTGGGCGTTTCCCAGTCACCTTCTACACCTGTTTATTAACAACCCGGTGCGAGGAAAATTTTTTGAAAAGTCTTCCGAAACATGTGGATGACATCACGTGTCCAGTTGTGATACACAATGAAGCAGGTTTAAAAGCAAGAACCTTGGGAGCCCCTGGGTAGAATTGAGCTCCTGCAGATCTATAGGTCTGTGCTCCTCTCCGCCCACCTCCCGCTCCAACTGTTCCTTCATATCTGAGTTTTGTTCTAGAGAGATCATTTCTACATGAAGCTGCCTGGCTCATTTGGCTCGTGTACCTCCGAACGTTTCTGCCATGCTGATGTCATTCTCAGAGATGTCCCCAATACCGAAGTGGACCACCTCCAGCTGACACTGGTGCTCCGCGTCGTAGCCGTCCAGGATGTTCAGCAGCGTCTCCACCGAGCCGTCCACGTCAGCTGGAAATCAGAGGGGGGGTCACAGTGATGTCACAGTGATGTCACAGTGATGTCACAGTGATGTCACAGTGATGTCACAGTGATGTCACAGTGATGTCACAGTGATGTCACAGGGGGCGGGGCTATGGGCTCAAATTAAAGCCATAAATATTTTGTATCTGTAAATAAACTTTGTACTTGTGGAAATATTTTGTGCATGTGCAAAAAATATTTGTACTTGCAAAAAAATATTTGTACTTGTAGAAATATTTTGTGCATGTGCAAAAAATATTTGTACTTGCAAAAAAATATTTGTACTTGTAGAAATATTTTGTGCGTGTGCCAAAAATATTTGTGAGGGGGGATATATATTGTTTTTCGACACTACCTTGTTCTCTATAGCTGATATAACATGAATTACCCAAGTATATTAGTGCGTGTGTGAATGAATAAATGAGACGTAAAACGTAAATTTCTTTGTAGAAAGGCGCTTTATGAAAATAAGTCAATTTACTTGTAGGCTATTAGTTTGCAGCCCAGTCTTGCCACATCCAATATGGCGGCGACGTCAGTAGGAGATGCAATGTGCTGATTGGCTCTCCAGAAACGCTTTGAACCCCGTGCCAAAGATCGCTGATTGGCTCTTATTATTGGCACGTCAAAACAGTGCATAATTCGCCATAATTCGTAGTTTGTAGCTTTTGTAAAAAAAAGTTTGTAGCTTTGTATATCCAATGTTGCTCACAGACAAATTAATTCCACAGCTACAAAAATGTTTTACAGATGCATAAAATATTTCTACAAGTACAAATATTTTTTACACACGCACAAACTATTTCTACAAGTACAAAGTTTATTTACAGATACAAAATATTCATGGCTTTAATTTGAGCCCATACGGGGCCTGCAGGGGCCGATCGTGGACGTACCTTTGATGATGAGCGGCAGGCTCAGCTGCTCAGTCTGCAGCCTCTCGCTGGGTCTCTGGGCGAAGCGGGTCTTGTTGGCCCGGTACAGCGCCACCTTCCTCTGCCTCCAGCTCAGGTGAGTCAGCCCCTCCCTCTCGCGCTGGTACTCCTCCTGGTGCTGCTGCTGCTTCAGCGCGATGGCGCTCTGGTCTTCCAGAAGCTTCTGCTGCTCATCTTCATGGCTCCTCCACTCCATCACCTCCCTCGCTCGTTGCTGCAGGGGTTTAAGCCTTTTATTGTGGCGGTCGCCAACAGGAAGCAGCAGTTTAGAACTAAACAGAAGTTTAGTTCTAAACAGAAGTTTAGTTCTAAACAGAAGTTTAGTTCTAAACAGAAGTTTAGTTCTTGCAAAAATAAACGTTTACCATGAAACTGTGACGTCTTTATTTTCCATTTCAGACACTTACAGGAATCAGGATGTGGGTTAAACTGGGTCTGGGCTGGTCTGGGGACGGGCTTATAGAGTCAGGATTTGTACTGGTGTGGGATCAGGTCTTAGTTGGACACTGGTTTATGTGGGAAGAGGTTTTGGTTGGTCTGAGGACGGGTGTGGTGTAGCAGTGGGGGATTGATCTTAGAATGGGCACTAGCTGCTGGTTTCAGGTGGCCAGGGACCGAATCAGGGCTAGTCTGGGTGCAGCTGGTCTTGGACTCAGTCAGGAGTGGAAACCTGGCCAGTAGGAATGGGTGATATTTTACCGTTCACGATAAACCGTCAAAAAAATTCCCCACGGTAAGAATTTGTCATCTCGCGGTATAAACAATAAATTCCCGTTGATGACGTTTTTGTGTAAAGCTGATTTATGGTTCTGCGTTAAATCGTAGGTGTGCGTGAAGGAAGGAAGGAAGGAAGGAAATGAGCCAGAAAGAAAGAAAGAAAGAAAGAAAGAAAGAAAGAAAGAAAGAAAGAAAGAAAGAAAGAAAGAAAGAAAGAAAGAAAGAAAGAAAGAAAGAAAGAAAGAAAGGAGGATAAATTCCCGTTGATGACGTGAAATGACAAACATGGCAGATCTGAGTCATTCCAGTTTTGCAGTACAGGTGGACTCATTTAATTGGTTTGTATTAATTCAATTTAATTGGTGTAGTTTAGTAGCATTTAGTATTCTTTTAGAGCAGTGATTTGGGGGCTCCAAAGACAGAATGTGGTGATAGATTTATAGTTAAAAAGGTGGAGTTGAATTGGTATTTTCTTTATCGTTATCGGGATAAATGCCAGAAATTATCGTGATAACTTTTTAATCCATACCGCCCATCTCTACTGGCCAGTGATGTGGAGTTTAAAATGAGCCGAGGCTTCAAACTGAATGGGTTTAGTTGCTCTGAGGGTTTGGACTGGACTGGGCTCAGGTTTCTGGTGCTGGTCTGGACCTCACCTCCGATTCCACCTCTAGGATGGTTTCTCCAGCAGACGGCAGTTCCTTCCAGCCCACCACCTCCACCGCCGTGCTGGGCCCCGCCTCCTTCATCTGGAGCCCGTTCTCGTCAAACAGGAAGCGGACTTTAGCCCAAGTCTTCCCAGCCACCAGGACGCATCCGCGCTTCAGCGTCCCCCGCTGGACGATGGCCGTCGTCACAGGCCTGAGGAGACACATCTGGTTAGACTGGGTCCGGTTGAACAGAACCCCCCCCCCCCCCCCCCGTGGATAAAGACTCACCCTTTGCCTTTATCGGTGCGGCTCTCGATGACGAGGCCCTCCACGAGGCCGCTGGGATCCGCCTTCAGCTCCAAAACCTCTGCCAACGTCACCGTGGCCTCAGCCAGAGCCAGGAGGTTGTCGCCCTGGCAACAGTGACATCAGATTCTTGTTTCAGTCACCTTTTCCTCGATTGTCTGGTTTTTACTTTGTTTTCTTTTTCAGGCCCCCCCTTATGATCCAGGTCCTGGTCCAGGTTTCTTCCCTCCTAAAGGGGAGTTTTTCTTGTCACTGTTTGGCTTAAGGCTTTTCTCCCACTATGGGAGTTTTTACCTGCCATTGTTTATGTAATAATTGCTCGGGGGTCATGTTCTGGGTCTCTAGAAAGCGCCTAGAGACAACTTCTGTTGTAATAGACGCTATATACCGTAAATAAAATTCAATTCAATTCAAAAATTGAATCATCATTGCCATCACACTGACATCACACTGAGGCGGCACCAGTACTCGAGTTGTAAAAGAAAATCAGGGGGGATGGTGGAATAAAAGATAATTTGTGCTGATTACAAATAATATAATATATTACAAATAATAGCAGTGACCAAAACACCTGCAGAAATACTGCAGGAATGACATAGCAGCAGTTAAATGCAGCTTTCTGTAAGCTTTAAATATCCACTGGGCTTACATCAAATACATCAAAACACAACAATAAAAAACTGTTTTCTGAACTTATCAATATGACTCTGTCCTTCACAGGATAAGTAAAATGGATCACTGCAAAAACTCAAAATCTTAACAAGAATATTTGTCTTATTTCTAGTTAAAATGTCTCCTTTTAATAAAGCAATCTCATTACACTTAAAACAAGACTCAGCACTGGAAAAAACAACAATTTTCACCTGTTTCAAGTAGATTTTCACTTGAAATAAGTAGAAAAATCTGCCAGTGGAACAAGATTTTTTTGCTTGTAATAAGAAGATAAATCTTGTCCCACTGGCAGATTTTTCTACTTATTTCAAGTGAAAATTTACTTGAAACAGGTGAAAATTGTCAAATAAGTTATTTTTCTGGTGATAACTCTAAATGTTGAAATAGCAGTAAAACCACATTCATTGCTGAAATGACATAAGGGATGGAAAGGGGGGATGGCAGTTTTACAGGGGGGATGATTTTGACCGTTTTTATTTCTCATCCCCCCTCAACTAGAGTACTGGGCGGCACCATGTGCCTCCATATGATGCTGGATCACCTTCAGAGCTGAGATGTGGATGGCCTGGACATCTCCTCCGAACTCCTCGCAGACGACGTCGTGGGCCAGCAGCTCCTGCTTGACCCTCTGAGGGTCGGCCTGCGGCTTGTCGCACTTGTTCACCGCCACGATGATGGGGACTGAGACACAGACGGAGACAGAGAAGAAGAAGAGCTGAGCCGTGTCCTCCAGCCCTCGGCTGTGGCTGCCAGGTGCCTTCGCAGCTCCTACCTTTGGCTCTCTTGGCGTGTTGGATGGACTCCGTGGTCTGGTTCATGACGCCGTCGTCTGCTGCAACCACCAGGACCACGATGTCGGTGGCGTCGGCTCCACGGGCTCTCATGGAGGAGAAGGCAGCGTGCCCAGGTGTGTCCAGGAAAGTGATCTTCTCACCTGTAGGCAGCTGGACTGGGAGAAAAACAAGCAACTGTTTAGAGGCAGCGGGACAAACGGGGAGGAAAATTAAAGGGGACCTATTATGGCATCTAATACCTATTTTAAACAGGCCTTGAATGTCTTAAAAACAAGCTTTTGATTGTTTTTGCTAAATAAATTAGAAATTCAGCCTCTGAGGAATGTCTTTAGCATCCCATTCTCTAACCTCATTCTCTATGAGAGATTCTGAGTGGGCAGGGCTATGATAATGAGGCACTGTGCTGATTGGCTGCCTGAATGACGTGATACACCGCTACGAAAAAATGGCGGAAGCTCCGGCCGGTGGAGTTAGTTGTGGGCGTGGTTTCATGCATCGGAGGCCAAACTATGTAAATCGCTCCCGTTGTTACGTAACGAAAGGGAGCAGAATCTGGGCGGCTGTACAGACACTGCAGAATTTGGTTGCTTTCCTCCTTCTCTGAGTTGGCAGGCTGAGGGGAGACCACTTTATATATGATAAAGCAAGCGAAAACGTGTTTTTCATAATAGGTCCACTTTAAGATTACTAAAAACACTGAAGGGATAAATGACGATCAATTATTTGAGAATGTATCAAAAGTTTCCTTGGGCTCAAAGTAAACTGCCAAATCAGCTTTATTTATGAACCCCTTTAAGACCACCGAGATACTGCTGAACAACATTCACGTAGGAAAAGATGAACCATGTAAAGGAGACACGGATAAACACAAAACTATCAAAATAAAAGCGTTGAGCAGGATCGCTGGTCCTGAGCTCATGGATGTGGTCATAAGCATGACGGCGGGGCGGATCACCGGACCGCTCTGGAAACACCAAGAACCCCTGGGTCTGACAGATGCTCTTCCTCAAACAACATCTGGAACAAAGCTGACGTGAGTCGGCCCGCTGAGCCGGCCGCTCAGCCGCAGCCCCTCCTCAGGGAACCATGGCAACGTCACAGAGGGCGTGTCCGGCTGCTGCTACGGTCGTTACCCAGAAAGGCTCCGATGTGCTGCGTGATGCCTCCGGCCTCCGTGGACACGATCTGGCTCTTCCTCAGGCTGTCCAGTAGCGTGGTCTTGCCGTGGTCCACGTGACCCATGATGGTGACCACCGGGGGACGACTCAGCAGGAGGGCGGGGTCCACCGGGGGCCTGGGGGTCACATGACACCAGTCACCACAAACCACAAACACAATCATGGACACGTCTCTGGACATGTTCTGGGTCGGGCTGGTGTGATCCATGTGTCGCATAATCAATTGTTCTGATCTGGTCGTAATCGTGTTTGATCCACATGTCTGATCAGCCTTTGGTTATGAGGAGAAACTTTTTAGGCCCGGGTCTATAAAGACCTGCGGTTCCTCTACTGACCACTAGGGTCTGGATCCAGACCTGCGGTTCTGAAGGAGACCAGTCCTTTTGTCGGTCCAGCTTTTTTGAACTTTGTGGATTTAATTCTGGTCCGATCGGTCGCTCAAATCATATCAGTTTCAGATATTAGTCCATATTGTGTAAAATATAAATTTGCGGAAGCCTCTCTCATCCACATGTACTGGTCCTGCCCATGTCTAAACAAGTACTGGAGGGAAGTCTTTCACACTCTCTCTGGTGCTTAAAATCAGATTAGAACCAAACCCACTGACTGCCCTGTTTGGGGTCATGGAGGGAGGAAGGAAGTTAACCACTGCACAGGGGCACACTTTGTCTTTTGCCTCCCTTTTGGCTCGTCGGGCAATTCTGTTCAGGTGGAAGGATCCCTTCCCTCCTACTCGTGCACAATGGCTGGAAGAAATCATGTCCTGCTTAAAACTGGAGAAAATTAGATACTCGCTTCAGCAATCAAATAAGTTCCAGAAAGTGTGGGGACCTTTTCTAGAAGCATTCCAGACCCTGTGAGCTACTTTCATATTCCTAGTGCAGGCTTTTAATGTTAGAATGATCTCATATTGTGATTAGTATTCTGGCAGTGACATGGGAGGGATTAGTTTGGTCTGTAGGTTGTTTTTGTTATTATTTTATTTCTTTTCATACTGTTTAATTTTTTTATTTCTTTTATTTTATTTTTTTTACATTTTGTACACCGGTATATGCTATGATTACATGCCAATGCCTATTCAAAATCTTTGTAATTAGCATTCAGTATTACACCTTTGTTACGTTGTGAAAACTTCAATAAATAAGACCTTGAATTTTTTAAAAATCCTGTGAGTCTGTCGTCGTGTTCTGATTGGACAGTCAGCGATCAGCAACAGTACCAGGGTGCAAATGGTTTGGGGACGTGCCCAGACAGAGACCCAGACGGGGACCCACCTGTGGACCGACCCCCCCCGGTTCCAGCCCCTCGCTCACCTCGGCTGGGCGTCTCTGTTGGGCTTTTCTCGGGTCTCGCTCAGTTTGGCCCATCGGAACTTCATCCCAGACCGGGTCACCACCTCCTTGATCCACTTCTCCTCCAGAACCGAGTCTGGTTCCAGGGAGTCCAGGTCCACCGAGGTGTTGAGTAAAGCCTCCAGCACGTGATCTTTCAACAAAGACAAACTTTATCAGCGGCCCTTAATGAACAGACCGATGACCAATGTTTGTGGTTTCTTACCAAAGTCTTTGTTCATCGCCGCCGCCAGAGCTTCCACCGTCATCCTCTGTCTGATCTCCACTTCCTGTTTGTCCACTTTGGACTTCGACTTCTGCTTCTTCTGATCTTTCTTCTGACCTTTGACCTGCACAACAACTTCATGTATTAATGAGCAGGAACATGGATTCAACAAATGTTCATGAATGAACCAAGAACACAATAAAAGCTCTCAGTACGACGGTCTGAGACCTGGTCCCAGAACACGTCTGACACCTGGTCCTAGATCTCGTCATAAACGTGGTCCTAGAACAACTCCAAGACCTGATCCAATACCGGTTCTGAGATCTTGTCAGAGACCTGGTCCAAGACCTGATCCAAGGCCTTATTTATTTATTTATTTGCACAGTTAAACATTACACAAATAAAATGACCAACTTTACAAATTAAAGTGCAGGAAGAGGCGAAAACTCAAAGAGCTTATCAGGTGCCTCCACTTATAGTTAACATAAAATGTAATATCATACTTATAAAAACAAGATATACAAATGAGCAGTTAGAAATCTATAGATGATAGAAATTAAAGGAAAATTACAAAGAATTTACATAAAAGAAAAATTATCGGATATATGAAAAACAGTACAATTTAATAATTAAGAAACAAACAAAAAAATAAACGACTAAATAACAAACCAGATGAACAAAAAAATAATAATTTCAAGGAGATTACACAAGACGATAACATTTTTCAGCACATCCATTACTTATGCCAGAGCAGTTCCATTTACAAAACAAAAATTAAGTGGTGTTTCAGACATCCTTTAAAACCTTGTACAGAGAAGCGTTTTTCTTGCTAAATGGGAATATGTATTCCATAGTTTGACCCCCCTGTACCGTACTGCATATTTACCCCTGGTTGTAACACATTTTGGAGGATGCAGATCTAACGCTCAACGGGTTGCATAAGTATGGACATGAGAGTTTGTAGTAAAATAGTCTTTGAGGTGAGCAGGAATACTTTCCTCCTTTAAGACCTTATAAATAAAAACACATGTCTGATAAATATTTATGTTATAAATGTTGAGAATATAAAGTTTCTGAAACAAAGGAGTGGAGGGGCTGTATGAATCTGAACAAGTTGATATCCTGACAAAACGTTTCTGACAAACCAAAATTTTACATATGGGAAAAGCCTTGTTCGAGACCTGATTCGAGTCTATGCCCGAGACTTGGTCCGAGACCTGGTCCGAGACCTGGTCCAAGGCCACATCCAGTGGTTTGTATCGCAGTCCCATCAGCTCCATCCTTTAAAAGGATGCGGATGCCGTCCTGCACGGCAGCTGGCGAGGCAACAGCTCGCCCGAACTTTCTCGCTCTTTACCGTTTTGTAAATCAAACCCCTCATCTTCTTATTTATGCTGTGACCCGTAGTCCTGACTGAGCCGGGTCGTAACAGGGCCCTCGTCTGCCCCAGGTGTGTCCATGAACACCGGCCTATTGCTGGTTTCACAAGGCTCTGATGTGTCAGTCTCACCTGTTTGATGACATACTGCCTGTTCTGTGTGCAGGTGAGGAGGGGGGGGTTGGGGCTCCCACACAGGACGGGAGGACGCAGGAAGCTGCTGAGCAGAGTGTCGGCGTGGACCAGCCGCCTGGCGCCTCGCATCGCTGAGGACATCACATTCATCCCTGCAGGTGGACACACACACACACACACACACACACACACACACACACACACACACACACACACACACACACACACACACACACACACACACACACACACACACACACACACACACATGATCAAGACTGCAGGGACTGGCAGACAGGAAGGACCAGCCGCTTCCACGAGACTGAAATCTGTCACATGATGATGTGGATTTAATGTAATTACCAGGTTAAAATTTGATTTGATTTGAACTTTGATGCACATTCAGCCCGTTCACTTTTTAAACACATTCATGCATCACCACACATCGTTTTAAATGTTTGAACTTCATCACAGAGAAGCTTTGCTAAGCAGATCCTGCAGTGGGCTCCAGAATCCAGAATCCCTTCCCTTGAAATACAGAATTGTTCCGTAATTGGGAATTAAAAGTTGCGTTCCGTATTGAACCAATACAGACACATATTATGCTCTTATTTATTTATGTCATAATATACAGGTGAAGGTCGGAAAATTTAAATATATTGCAAAACTTCATTCGTAGTAAATTCAACTTAAGGTGAAACAAATATATTATTTCCCACTACATGCAAAGTGAGATATTTCAAGCCTTTATTTGTTATAATTTTGGCTCACAGTTTATGAAAACCCCAAATAAAAAATCTAAAAAAATTTGAATATATTATGAAATCAATAAACAATTCTATCATCAAAATTATAACAAAAAAAGGCTTAACACATCTTGCTTTGCCTGTAATGAGACTAAGTAATATATTAGTTTCACCTTTTAAGTTGAATTATTGAAATAAACTAACTTTTACACCATATTCTTCTCCTGTAGCTATATTCTACATCTGGGCTGATGTGGGACGTAGGAGGTTATTTGGTTGCTAGTATGGTTGTCTGTCTGTACAGTCATGCAAGTTCAATGCTATTAAAGCACTTTAAACTTTAAATCAAAGCGTTTTGTTTTTTCATATAAAATAAACACATTTCTATGCAGTTTAGAAGTTTTGGGGATGTCCCTTTGTTTGGCACCTGCGCTGCTGAAATCGGGGTGTCCCTTATTTCTATTTCTGAAAGGTGGCAACCCTGGCTGGATACGCCCCTGGTACCAGAGGTGTCAAGTAACAAAGTACAAATACTTCGTTACCTTACTTAAGTAGAAATTTTGGTTATCTATACTTCACTGGAGTAATTATTTTTCAGATGACTTTTTACTTTTACTCCTTACATTTTCACGCAATTATCTGTACTTTTTACTCCTTACATTTTAAAAACAGCCTTGTTACTCTATTTCATTTCGGCCTTTAAAAAAAAACTATCCAGTTAAATTGCTCCATCCGGATAGAGTGAATTTGGTTGTGGTTGTTTCAGATGTTCTTGTCCAGTTTTGTTCTTACATCCGTTCCCTCAGATTCCTGCAACTAAACTTGGATGTACATTCCAATAAAGGTTAGGATAAATGATAACATGCCTCTGAAGTTTGACTTTTTGCACCATTACAATACTTATAGGCAACTAGTCATCATATCTCCTGCTCTCTGAAACACATGTTAATGCTCAATAGTACACATATATGGTTCTTTAATATATTTGTATTATACTAAGATGCATTTATTTTCAATGGCTTTTGTCCTTAATGGCTTTTTTCCCCTTACATTACTTTTACTTTTATATTTTAAGTAGTTTTGAAACCAGTACTTTTATACTTTTACTTGAGTAAAGAACTTGAGTTGATACTTCAACTTCTACAGGAGTATTTTTAAACTCTAGTATCTATACTTCTACCTGAGTAATGAATGTGAATACTTTTGACACCTCTGCAGAGAAGCTTTACTGAGCAGATCCTGCAGTGGCTGCAGAATATGTGGATACGCCCCTGGTACCAGGTAGAGCTTTGACAGCAGTCACGTGGCACCAGCTGATGAGACAGACGCCGCATGAAAGAGAAACTAGAGGATTCAGGACAATCACAGAAACCTGTGTTGAGGTTGATGAAAGCAGAGCAGGAGGCAGTCAGCTTTATTACTGTTGTCATTAAGGACACCTTCAGCCCACGGAACTGGACTTGATCAGCCGGAACCGGCAGGTGAAAGACTGGACCCTCGAGGACCGAGACGGAAACACGTCTCCGCGGAGTCTGGTGCTGCTGGTTTTAAACGCCCTCACCTGTCTCAGGTCCGTCCACCGGTCCCCGGTCCGTCCACCTGTCCCAGATCAGCTGTCGGCTCGTCCCGCACTTTCACCGTGAGACAGACCTCGGACATGGGCGCCGCCATGACGCTGGCCGAGCAGACGAGGCGCGCATGCGCCAGCGCCGCCTGCCGGCCGGGGGGAGAACTGCACCCCCTGGTGGCGGAGACGGAGACGGGTGATGTCCAGTACTGGAGTTGAGGGGGGATGAGGGGGGATGAGGGGGGATGGCATCTCCCCCTGAAATAAAAACGGTCCAAATCATTCCATCCCTTATGTCATTTCATCAATGAATGTGGTTTTACTGCTATTTCAACATTTAGAGTCATCACCAGAAAAATAACACCAGAAAAATAACTTATTTGACAATTTTCACCTGTTTCAAGTCAATTTTCACTTGAAATAAGTAGGGAAATCTGCCAGTGGGACAAGATTTATCTTCTGAATACAAGCAAAAAAATCTTGTTCCACTGGCAGATTTTTCTACTTAGTTCAAGTGAAAATCTACTTGAAACAGGTGAACATTGTTGTCTCCACTCGATGGGGTCTACGTATATATGTCTATGGTTGCGTCTACCTAGTTCCTCGCCATAACCAGAAGTCATTTAAATCCCTCTTTAGATCCAGAGGGACATGTTGGTGGATAAAAGCCAGTTACGTTATAGTTGGTTCTGTCACCTGATGACGCGTTTTATGGCAGTACGCTCAAATACAGAGTTGAGGTGTGGACAAAGCTCTGGTCTTGGTCATCTGGAAGGTTTTTTTTTGCAAGTGTGAAGTGTTTCAGAGGCGTCCGGGTCAGCGGGTTTCTAGCGCAGCTGGAATTGCAGCTTTAGATCTACAAACATCCTGTTCTGCTAGAAGACCAGCATCGTGATGAAGGGTCTGACGAGCTTGTACCCTCCACGGGCTCCAAGGCTCTACGACCGAGACGGCGGGACACGAGTGTCAAATGAAAATAAACACCATGAATTTTAATTCTTATAAAACCATATTTTATTCACAAGACTGAAACCGGGTCCCGTTCACAGCGAGACCTGTTGGTAGTTTCATGAAGAATGTTGGCTGATTCTGGGTCCCTGAAAGACCCCCAATGTCCCGGAGACGGTCCCGTGACCTGCCAGAGTCCTGTCTCCTGTGGAGACCTCTCCGTGGTCCTGATGTCCCAGATAAACGTAGGTCAAATCCATCAACTCCTATCCCCGGTTTGTCCTGTGCAGGGTCACGGGGCTCTGCTGGACTCCCAGAAGGTAAATGATTTAGTTTTTCTAACCCACCCACATTAGAGTGGAGAGACCATGTGTTGTCACGGTAACAGCTCAGCAGGGATGTCCACGGTCCACAGGTCCCGACTCCCCCGGCAGCTCAGCGGCGCGCTCAACCAGCGTGGGTTGGACAGCTGAGTCAGGTGTTTGTCCTTCAGACCCGTTAGAACAGCCGACCTCTGCAGCTCGTGGAGCTCCTGCCCCTCCAGGGAGGCAGGGCAGTGCCAGGTCCCGCCCACGTCCACCACACCTGCAAGAAAGGACAGACGGGTGACGTCTTCCCCACGCCTCAAACTCCAAACCCAGTCCAGTCTCTCACCTGCCACCACGCCGCGTCCAAACCGCTCCCCCGAGTCCACCAAGGCCTGGATCTGAGCTCCGTCCAGCCCCAGGACGCCGCTCAGCACCGTCCTCCACTCGTCCCCCTCCCAGTCCCGCCAAGCGATGTGGACCGCCAGGGTGTGGTTCTGCAGAGGGGCCAGCAGGGGCCGCCAGCGGCTCTCCACCGTCTTCACACCGTCCAGAACCAGACCAGCGTAGGGCTGCCGGAACGACAGGCACCACAGCTGCACCGTCATGACTGGACACATCATCATCATCATCATTGACATCATTGACATCATCATCATCACCATCATCATCATCATCATCATCATCATTGACATCATCATCATCATCATTGACATCATCATCATCATCATTGACATCATCATCATCATCACCATTGACATCACCACCATCATCATCATCATCATCAGCTGGGCAGGTACTGTAGGTAACCGGTTCTGATCAGTGGAAGTCCAAACCTCTGTTCATGTTTGAACTGTTTCTATATTAGATCTCTCCTACATGATGCTGCAGCTCCACTCAGCCGTGTGCATGTTCGGTGAAACTTACGGGTCGTACGCCACTTTCTTTTTTTTTTTTTTAAAGTGGCCCTTTATTGAAGATGCAGACTGGAAAGGGGTAGAGAGAGAGAATGGGGACGACATGACGACATGCAGCAAAGGTGCGCAGGCTGGGATTCGAACCTGCGACCGCTGCAGGAGGACTGTAGCCTCAGTATATGAGCCGCTGCTTAACCCACTGCGCCACCGAGCGGCCCGTCGTACGCCACTTTCTATGCTCACAGTCGGATGTTCAAAAAGTGATTTTTAATGTGAAAAGTTACGGTCTTTCACACACAAATCATGTCTGGCGTACGCACTTTTCTGAGGTTTTGTCTGTTGGCGACGCTCACTGGTGATGCAGTGAAGTCCATGTGAACGGCACCAATCTCACAATCAATCACATGAAGGTAGGAGCTCAACGGTGGAACCTGTCAATCACAACGGTGGAACCTGTCAATCACAATGATGGAACCTGTCAATCACAACCATGGAACCTGTCAATCACAACGATGGAACCTGTCAATCACAACGGTGGAACCTGTCAATCACAACGGTGGAACCTGTCAATCACAACGGTGGAACCTGTCAATCACAACGGTGGAACCTGTCAATCACAATGATGGAACCTGTCAATCACAACAATGGAACCTGTCAATCACAACGGGGGAACCTGTCAATCACAACTGTGGAACCTGTCAATCACAATGATGGAACCTGTCAATCACAACGGTGGAACCTGTCAATCACAACGTCAGCCTTGGTTCTGATGCAGGATCAGTAGTGAGTATTCAGAGACCACGTAGACCTGCTGGTCCAGGATGAAGACTGGACCTTCAGCTGGTTTATTACCAAGAGGATCTGGATCTCTGCCCTGAACTGGACCAGCTGCTCCGGTTCAGACCAACATGATCTTTCAGCTGGAGCTGCTACAGGTCGGACATCTGTCACCATGACGACCGTATGGAACGACTCCTCCAGATAAAAGCCAGATCCTAAAACATCCCATAACTGTGTCTGAACAGACAAACATTAAAACACTATGCAGCGAAGAACCGGTTCTGTCTTTTTAAAATAAAACAAGTCACTGAAGTTTTGGTCGGCACGAACTGATGTGATTCTATGGAGTATTAGGCCCAAACTTAGACAAATAAAATTGGATATTACGAGAGTAAAGTAGTCATAATATGAAAATAAAGTTGTAATATTATGACAATAAAGTCGTAATTTATGAGAACTCTAACAGGAAGAGCAGTCTTCTCCCTGTGTTAAATGAGGAATATTGAGCATCTTGTGAAGTTATATTTTGGTATCGGTTTCACAAATAAGAAATACTTAATCTTTTGACACATCAGCATCGAATTATTATCAGTATAAAGACTTTAAAACGATTGTGAAAACGACTGCGTCTATTTTGAAGAAGGAACCACAGACTTGGAATAAATTGCGTCTTTTGTGGAAGAGGAAAATCTTTATGATCATCCTCATTGTTTCCTGAGAAACATCAAAACCTCTGAATGGCAGCAGATGTAACCACCGATAGCCTTGCAGTCGACCACTACTATACTGTACTATACTATACTATACTATACCTGTACTATACTATACTATACTATACCTGTACTATACTATACTATACTATACTATACCAGGCAGCTCCTCTTCCACAAAAGACGTATGTGCTCTTCCTGTTAGAGTTCTCATAAATTACGACTTTATTCTCAACATTATGACTTTATTCTCGTAATTTCCTAATTTTTTTTTGTCTTAGTTTGGCCCTAATACTCCGTGTGATTCAGCATTAACATATGAATAAGGTTGTTATTGAATGTTGCAGCTTTCAGAGTCTGGTATGTGTTCTGCAGGAGCTGCAGGACTATAGAAGAGTTTCTCCAGAAATGTCCTACACCCGTCTCTCCTGCTGCGGCTGCAACTCTCAGTAACTCCAGCTCAATCCACTGTGATGTTCAAAGAAACGTGCATGGATTTGAGAATTGCACAGTTTAGAGAATCTGATTTAGTTTCTGCGCTGTATTTCCACGCACTCTTTGTACGAGGTTCCTGCTGAGCCTTTTACCTGCAAAGAGGAAACGTTTGGGCCGATGTTTCCAGCACAGTCGGCCTGACGGAGACAACAGCTCCGGGGTTGGACCAGAATACTGATCACAGAAGTACAGAACCAGCACAGAAACAGCACAGAACCAGGACAGAACCAGCACAGAACCAGCACAGAACCGGATCTATGGACCGGGTCTGGTAGTAGTTTTTTCTTCTTCGTGTGCAGCCTGTGAGCCTGTACCGCCACCACCAGGTGAGACGGTTACCATGGAAACCCAGAACTGGCTGGAAATTTGATTGGTTGATGATGAGACGTTGAACAGTGGAAAGTGAAGAGTTTAGTGTTTATCTACAAAAGGATGAACTGATGTGAGTTAGTAAAGAGTTTTCAGGAGGATGAAGACGACAACGACAAATAACATCAGGTAAAACAGCCATCATGAAAGTCACGTGACAGTAATCAGGTGGAAAGAGCAGAACTGGAAATACAGGAAAACTTCAACGTCATATGGTTGAGTGAATCAGAAGGTTTGTCAGAGCGACAGAAGAGCTGCAGCAGAGACTAAACCTGTCTGATTCTGGGTTTCTGAGTAAATTCAGACTTCAGAGTTTGTTCTCAACAACTCAGCAGAGTCTGGAGACACTGGTGAGTACAGAAGAAAACATTTACTGTGTTTCTGTCAGCGGGACGACAAAACTTCAACAGTTTACTAAATGTTATTCTGGAAAACTCAAACTGACTCTGGTGCAGCTTTGATGTTTCACACTTTCACTTTTGTTGTTGAATGATAAACATGAGAGAAAAAATAATAGATTTTACTAGTTGGATTAAGAAGGCACCATGGATCAGAGACAGAGAACAAGTAGCAAATTATTACAAGTGACTGAAGTCCAGGTATCACAAACGTAAAGCAGGGCGGCTTACCAACTGAAAACGGGACAACTTTACCACCAGCTTACCAAACAAACTGTCAGCAGTTTTCAAGCTGTATCTCCAGGACAGAAACCAGACTTCAAGTTCACCTTGACGAAGTCCATTGCAGTGGCCGGGTCTTCAAAGGTGCAGGTAGCTCCACCAGGAAAAGTGAACCTCAAAATCACAGGAAACCTCAGACCAAACTTCACTCCAGGACACGAATGAAACAGATGTTTGACATCCGTGAATGCAGCACGTTTCTTCACAACTGAAAAAGTACTGTTCCCTTCATGAAAAGGGAACAGTGTTTTGCCTTGGAAGAGAAGAGGAGAGTCCCTGGAAGCTTCAACAGCACAGCGTCGAATATCATTCCTCATTTGAAAGAAGTGCACATGAGTCAGAAAGGGTCATCAAAAAGTCTGCAAGGTATTTGGGGGCCTGTAAACATTCAGAAACTGGACTCTGGATGAGGCCTGCATATGGGCAGAAATATGTGCCACTAGAAACTGAATTTGAATCATTTATATTTGAATTTGAATTGCTCATATAGCAGTAGTAGGCTACGTGAAAAGGAGTTCTTTGTATCTGCACTCGATTGCTGTTCCTCCGGAAGACCCGGATGTCTGGCACAGCAAAATTGAAATTGAATTGCAAGAACTGAATTTGAATTGTGAGAACTGAATGTAGATTCAGTTTTTCAATGCAATGATTCAAATTAAACAATACAAATTCAAATTATGTGATTCAGATTCAGTTTTTTAATGCAATTATTCAAGTTGAGCAATTCAAATTCAAATATAATTCAAATTCACATATTCGCACATATTTCTGCCCATACCTGCAGCTGTACAGCCACGTATTAAAAAGACGGAAACCTTCAAGGTGTTAACTCTTGACATTGAAATTATTAATTTAATAAGTCTGCAATCCCTCAGGTCGCTCGGCCCTGCCTGTGATACGTCCTCCCTGTTTCAGGAGACAGGATTTACTCTTTGGTTTTGCACAGAGACAGTTCCAGGGAGGATTATCACTCCATGATTTGTTATAATGCACAGACTTGGCTGTGTTATCTGTGCTCCTTAGCTGTGTGTTAGCTTGTTCTTAGTGTCCAGAAGCTATCGCAGGTAAGTTCACATGGAAAGAAGGAATAAATCTGGGAAAAATCAGTATAAAATCAATAACACAAGCAAATCAAGCAGAGAGCAAGCAGAGGAAGCGTCTGAACTGTAAAGCAGCAGGAATGAGGAGGAATATAGTTTTATTGTCCGTACCGCCCAGTCCTGATCTGAACTTTGAACAAGTTCCAGTTAAGTTAAGATAAACAACATTGTAAAGGTGAATGTTTGAACAACGAGCTGCAGCCGAAGCTTCACTCCGTCTGTAGGAGCCATTTATGTTTGTTGGTTTATTTTATTTAATTATTGGGTTGTGGTTACATCATTTGGACACTAGGTGGTGATGAAAGTTCACCATATATAGTACAGGGAACAGGAAGAGGAAGAAACAGAAAGGGAAAGTCAAACAGTTCTCACCAGACGCACAACAGATCACACAGACAAACAGAACAGAGCTGCACCTGCAACAGAAAACTGGTATGTTAACCTTTTCTTCAATAAACCACCAACTAACTGCAACTGTTACTGCCTGGAAATGAGTCATTTGGGTCTGCGTTGGTTCACTCCTGCCCCACCTGTGAAGTAATAAAGAAGCTTTGGAAATAGGAAAACTTTTTGGAAATTGTACACCGTCTTATTCATCACATCAATTCTGCTGTTTGACAATAATCCTGTAAATCAGAGGAAGGAACCAGAGCAGAGGGAGGAAGGAGGAAAGTTCAAGTGTGACGGAGCAGAAATCCAGTCCAGACGATTCCTGTTCGTCTCTGAAAGAAGATCCAAGCGAGTCCATCAGGTTTTCCTCAAGAAGAAAACATTTACTGTGTTTCTGTCAGCAGGAAGACAAAACTTCACCTCAGTTTACTAAATGTTATTCTGGAAAACTCAATCTGACTCTGGTCAAAGAACAGGAACGTTTAGAGGAAAATGATTCACATGGAATAGTTAATTATTCTGGAGTCGTGACATTAATAATCTAAACTTGTGTTGATTACGTTCCTCCTTTTACTGTCAGACAGGTCTTTTCTCTGAGGATTCATGTTTCCTTCTCTCTTGTTGTTTTTCTCTTCTTCATGTCATTATTGCAGCTTTGATGTTTCACACTTTCACTTTTGTTTCCAGAGATCCACCATGTCTGCTGGCAGCAACCTGAGATCTGCAGATCAGTTCCTGTGCTCCATCTGTCTGGATGTGTTCACTGATCCAGTCAGCACACCATGTGGACACAACTTCTGTAAAACCTGCATCACTCATTTCTGGGATGATAATGTTCTCTACAAGTGTCCCATCTGTCAAAAGATGTTCAACACCAGACCTCAGCTGAAAGTCAACACCTTCATCAGAGAGATGGTTTCTGAGTTCAGACGTGAAGCTCAACAGAAATCCAGCAGCAGCAGCTCAGAGCAACAAGCTGCAGAACCAGGAGAAGTTCCCTGTGACGTCTGCACTGGAACCAGACTGAAGGCCCTGAAGTCCTGCCTGGTGTGTCTGCTGTCCTACTGTGAGACTCACCTGGAGCCTCATCTGACAGCTTCACGTCTGAAAAGACATCAGCTGGTGGAGCCTGTGGAGAACCTGGAGGACAGGATTTGTACGAAGCACGATAAACCTCTGGAGCTGTTCTGTAAGACCGACCAGACATGTGTCTGCACGCTCTGCTCTGTTTTAGACCACAAGAATCATGAGTTTGTTCCTCTGAGAGAAGAATATGAAGGAAAGAAGGCAGATCTGGAGAAGACAGAGGCTGAGATTCAGCAGATGATCCAGAAGAGACGACTGAAGATTCAGGAGTTCAAAGAGTCTCTGAAGATCAGTAACGATGCTGCAGACAGAGAGAAAGCAGAAGGTGTTCAGGTCTTCACTGATCTGAAGGAGTCTGTTGAGAGACGTCTGAAGGAGTTCATGAAGGAGATGGAAGACAAACAGAAAACTGCAGAGAAACAGGCTGAAGACTTCATCAAAGATCTGGAACAGGAAATCTGTGAGCTGAAGAAGAGGAGCTCTGAGGTGGAGCAGCTCTCACGCTCTGAAGATCACCTCCACCTCCTCCAAAGATTCTCATCCCTGAAAGATGCTCCACCCACCAAGAACTGGACAGAGGTCAGAGTCCATCCACCTTCATATGAGGGGACTGTGGTGAGAGCTGTGGAGCAGCTGGAGAAGAACCTCAGAGAAAAGATGAAGAAGCTGCTTGAAGCTGAGCTGAGGAGGATCCAGCAGTTTGAAGCTGATGTGACTCTTGATCCTGATACAGCACATCCTAGACTCGTCCTGTCTGAAGATGGAAAACAAGTGTATGGTGGTGATGTGAAGAAGAATCTTCCAGATAATCCAGAGAGATTCTCTACATGTGTTTGTGTTTTAGGAAAACAGAGTTTCTCTTCAGGCAGATTTTACTTTGAGGTTCAGGTTAAAGGAAAGACTGACTGGGATGTAGGAGTGGCCAGAGAGTCGATCAACAGGAAGGGAGACATCACTCTGGGTACTCAGAATGGTTACTGGACTGTTTGGATGAGAAATGTAAACGAGTACAAAGCTCTTACTGATCGTCAAGTCCGTCTCCATCTCAGTTCTCCTCCTGAGAAGTTGGGGGTGTTTGTGGATTATGAGGAGGGTCTGGTCTCCTTTCATGATGTAGATGCTGCAGCACTTATCTACTCCTTTACTGGCTGCTCCTTCAGGGAGAAACTCCACCCGTTCTTCTGTCCTGAATCCTATAATGGAGGTAAAAACTCTGCTCCTCTGATCATCTGTCCTGTCAATCAAACTATCTAATAACATCTGAATGTCAATGTGAAATGATTAAAGATTCACTCTGATTGATGGAAACAAATGTTCAAGTTCCCTCCAAAGTTATTTCATCTCATTAAAGTGATCATTTTGTTTGATTTATCATATTATTACATTTGTATGTTGTACTTCTACCTTTTACTTGTTTTTATGTTCATCCTCTTTTTAAAGGAACATTTGAGATTTTCCAGTCATTTTTTTCCCAGAACTCTGTAATCTGTTTGTCTCTGATGTTACCGTCTTGATTTTGAAATGCTCCATTTTAAGTTGCTTTGAAAGTCAGCGAGTGTTGGTTTGATTTACCATTGTAATCAGATTACAATGCTGATTCATTCTGTTAAATAGTTGGTCTTGCAAGATTTGTATAGAACCTGTATAAATACTGTATCAACGCTTGATCAGAATTTGAAAATAAAGGAAAAGAGTTAGTTAATCATAATAAAATCTGTGAGGCAGTTTAAACATCTGCAGTTTTATTTAAACATCTGGGGGGTATTCCAAGAAGGAGGTTTAACAAACACTGAGTTAAAGTCTCATCTTGAGGTTACTTGAACCCATGACGACTAAACCTGCTCAGTTGGTTCCAACACACCGGTTATGAATGAACCCAACCAGAGCCGGATTAACGGAGAGGCAGAGTAGGCACGTGCCTAGGGCCCGACAGGGGGGGGGCCCAGACAGAGGGGAAAAAAAAAAAAAAAAAAATTTTTTTTTTTTTTTTTTTTTTTGTCTGCACACATATTAATGGTTGATAACATGCCGGTAAAAACCTAAGGCATATATATATGTGCATTATTACTATATTTAGTATACATACATATATATATACGCATACATACGCACAGGGCCGCCGCAAGGGATGTGTGAACCGTGCGACCGCACGGGGCCTGGCGCCCCAAGGGGCCTGGCGCCCCAAGGGGCCTGGCGCTATGGGCCGGTTTTTTTTCCCCTATTTTTTTTTTTTTCTTTATAAATATCAACAGTCACGTTCCATTACAGACCTAAATGTGTACTAGTCTGTGCATATCAATAAATATATGTGCAATGATGACGCGTGTCTGTTGTTCAATCCAATGATCAGACCAAGCGCAGACACAAGCTGCTCTGATCCAGACGGGTGGAGGTGGAACAAACTGTCACACAATGTCGAGAAAACGAGACAGATTCAGGAAATTTCCATCAGGGGATGAAAAAAGAAAAAAACTAAAGACAATGGAAGAGTTTAATGCCTCTCTGAAAGGCACGTTTGATAAATTTGTTACAAAAATCACCGATCCGCTCGGGTCTCAAGCAGCCGTGGGGCCCCGCGTCGAGGTAAGCCCAGATGATGATGAGGCAGGGGAAGGTACCCAGTATTTTGCTAATTGGAGAGTTAAAATTGCGCATAGAGACACCAGATCCGACCCGAAAAACCCAAAAATTTTGCGCGCGCTCGCTACGCTCACGCGCGAGGGCCACCCTGGCTATTTCACACAGGGCCTCGCAAATCTCTCTAACGGCTCTGCATACGCATACACATACATACACATACACATACAGACATACATACTACAGCACACTTTGTCTTACTGCAAATTGTATTGGTCTTTGTAGATTTTACTTCTTATTTAACTATTCAATTTAATCAACACATTTAATTAAGATTTTCTGCAAAATGCTCACAATCGATAAGATAAGGATCATGTAATAGCATTTAATAGAGCATTGTAATAACGTATAAATAATAAAAATCTAAAAATAGTCTGATAGACTGTTTAATATACAACACATGACTTATTTTGGAATACAAAGAACCAACTTGACTATGACTTTGCTATGTAAAATGTGAATTAAGTTTTATTAGTAACTTTGGTAAGTTTAAGATTTCATAAATAACATCGATGGAGGGGGGCCCGAAAATCACAGTCTGCCTAGTGTAGTCCATTTATTTAATCCGGCTCTGAACCCAACTAACCCAGAGTTGGTTAACCCAGAGTTGTGCGAGTTCCCAGTGAATCTATTAAGACATCATCTATCGAGGGTTGAAAAATGGAGCAAGTCCTCCTGATCAAACCGTGATACAAGGAGCTTGGTCATCAACAGAACTATCCAGACTTTGATGACAAGTTGGTGACAACCGTTAATTAGAATCAGGTGTGTTGATGCAGGGAAACAACTAAAACATGCAGACTGCGGCCCTCGAGGACCGACTTTGGACAGCCCTGTATTAAATAAATGAAGCAAACAATGGGAAAATGAATTGAAAAAATAAAAAAAAGTGAAAACTCTGTCAAGTGTATTTTTTTAATTTAAATGATTGAGGCAGATTTGATCACGCACTCTGTGACTATCATTTTGACCCGGGTTCTGCTGTGAGTCACGTTGAAGCGCGTTTGCGCTGCAGCATCCGGATCTGGGTACGGGGTAATGAGCGTGGGGAGGTGCTGATATCCTCTAACCCCCAGGAGATAGCCATACAATTCTACTGCAATTGCACATATAACACAAAGTTAGACACATGAATATTCGCAAAACTGATCAATATAATATTAGTAATATAACGCGTCGCACTCTGTAGGACAATGTGAGTACAATGTTTATTTTAGTTGGGTTACATATTTCCTGATATGGTTGGGTTTATATAAGTATATCTAACTTAGCTGCTAAAGCAGTCTTTTTGGTCTCATGCTGAGCAAGTTACTCGTTGGTATGTCCTGTTTTAATTTTTCTTCTTTTCTTTATACTTTTACAAGGCTCATATTTTACACTGGTAAACTAAGTGTTTTTCTTCTGGAAAAGTTCAGATGCTGTTTTAATTGGGCAGTCCTATTACCTTTGTGCTTTCATTGCAGGTGGAGGGGATATCAGAAGTCCTCTTTGAGAGTTCATTATTTAAAAAAAAAAATAAAAAATTGATAAGATTTCTCTTAGACCATAAGTTTGGTGATCAATATGTTTACAATGTAGTTGGAGCGTCGTTACTCGGAAGACCTCGGGACACATCATTGGGAGACCATGGTTTTTGTGTGGGGAGGGGGGCTGGAATCTGGGGTATATGAGGGGTTCATGGTTATTTACAAGGGGAGGGAACGCCAGTCATGTTTTGTTTTGCACTGTATAGATAATTCATGGTTTAAAGTTACTCGGTTCAGAATCCACAGGTCAGATTTTCTATTTTACATAGTTAAGTAGCCATGGGGACTAGTACAATTAAGATTTCTTCCTGGAATGTGAACGGTCTGGGCTCATTTGTAAAAAGGCGAAAGGTGTTAAGTTATCTGAAACAAAAGAACTCAGATGTGATGATGCTCCAAGAAACACATGACAGATGAATTCATGACAGATGGATTGGCTGTGCCTATCATAACACTTTTAATCAAAAAAAGCGGGGGTATCTATATTATTTTCAAAAAAAGTGAAGGTCAAGATAGAGAAAGAATTTAGAGACAAAGAAGGGCGATTATTGATACTACTGGTTAATTTATCAGGGCAAAATATAATTTTAGGCAATTTATATGCACCTAACGTGGAGGACCCAGACTTCTTTCTTCAACTTAAAAAATATATTTTGGACTTCGGCAACTTTCCTGTAATTATGGGTGGTGATTACAACCAAGTACTGGATGGGTTTTTGGATAGATCTGGGTCCAACATTATCAGACCATCTAGGACTCAGGACTCTATAAGGGCCTTATGTAAGGATACAGGACTGTATGATATATGGAGACTTTAAAATCCCACAGCGCATGATTAAAATTTTTTTTCAAACAGACATTCTGTCTTTTCTCGGATTGATTATTTTTTGATTTCACACACTCTTATTGAAAGCACTGAAGCCTGCAGTATAGGCACGATAGCTCTGACAGATCACGCCCCTATTGACTTAGTTATCACGTTTGGAGAGGCACGAGAAAGATCTAAAGGCTGGCGGATGAATACTAGTATCCTACAGAGTGAGACATCCTGTGCAAACCTTCAAAACCACATTAAAACATTTTTTGAAATTAATAATGGAATGGCTGATCAGAGTAATGTATGGGAGGCCTTTAAGGCTTACATACGGGGGGTCTTGATACAACAAACAGCACTAATAAAAAACAGGACAAATTAAAAATATCTAAATATGAGCTAGAACTTAAGAAGCTGGAAAATGAATACTGGGAAAACCCTAACAATACTTGCCTAGCCAGTCTAGTTAAGGCTAAGTATGAACTAAATACTATCTTTACAAAAAAAGCAGAATATTCCTTATATAGGCTGAAACAGAAATGGTATGAGTCAGGCGACAAAGCCAGTAAATTGCTAGCTAGTAAATTGAAAACCCGAGAAGCTGCCCGCCAAATTGGGGGGATCAAAGACAAAAATGGGAAGCTTGTCACTAATCATAAAGAAATTAATAATGTGTTTAGAGAGTTTTATGAGGAACTTTACAGATCAGAGGGCCAGATGGACTTAATTAAGGCAAAAGATTTTTTCGAACACTTAAATCTTCCTAAATTGTCAGAGGAGGATATGAGGAAGCTAGAAAGCCAAATAACTCTGGAGGAGTTGACTAGAACAATCAAGATGCTGCCTAGTGGGAAGACCCCAGTTATTGACGGCATACCTAGTGAATTCTATAAGAAATTTGCGGAGGAACTTGCCCCTGAGATTTTAAAAACATTCAATGCTGCTATTGACACAGGGCTACTCCCACCCTCAATGACAGAGTCAATAATAACCCTGATATTGAAAAAAGGAAAAAAAGTTATTTACAAAGCTTTTCGCAATGAGAGTGAATAATATAATAAAGACAATTATACATCCGGACCAGGTGGGGTTTGTGAAAGGCAGGACCTCTTCTGACAGCCTCAGACGCCTCCTGCATTTAATTTGGAAGTCTAAAGACATGGACACCCCAATAGCTGCGTTGTCTCTAGATGCGGACAAAGCGTTTGATCGCGTTAGCTGGAGTTATCTAATTTTTACCTTAAAAGAATTTGGATTTGGACCTATGTTTCAAGATATCATAAAGCTTATATACAGTCAACCTAAATCTATGGTAACAACCAATGGTCTGAGGTCGACTGCTTTCTCCCCCGGACGTGGGACTAAGCAGGGAGACCCACTCTCACCGCTATTGTTTATTATTGCACTGGAGCCCTTAGCTGAGGCTATAAGATTAAATGAATCAGTTAGGGGGGTCACAATGGGTGGCCGGGAAAACAAAATGTTGATTTTTGCAGATGATATTCTGGTTCTGATGTCGGACCCGCAGAGATCTGTACCCCCAATGCTGGTCAACTCTTTCTCGGAAATATCGGGGTATAAAATAAATTGGGCCAAATCTGAGGTGATGCCCCTGTCGAAACATTGTTATAGAAGCAATTTTCAAAATTGGAAATTTCAGTGGGTGCCAAAAAATCTGAAATATTTGGGGATACTTTTAAACCCCGGACTTGAGAATATGATATCTGATAATTTTGACCCAGTATTGTATAAGATAGAACTCCTCCTCAAGGGATGGGATAAATTGCAGATTTCATTATGGGGGAGAATCCAAGTTATAAAAATGGTGGTAGCTCCCAAACTGAACTACAGTGGGGAGAACAAGTATTTGATACACTGCCGATTTTGCAGGTTTTCCCACTTGCAAAGCATGTAGAAGTCTGTAATTTTTATCATAGGTACTTCAACTGTGAGTGACAGAATCTAAAAAAAATCCAGAAAATCACATTGTATGATTTTTAAGTAATTAATTTGCATTTTAATGCATGACATAAGTATTTGATACATCAGAAAAACAGAACTTAATATTTGGTACAGAAACCTTTGTTTGCAATTACAGAGATCAGACGTTTCCTGTAGTTCTTGACCAGGTTTACACACACTGCAGCAGGGATTTTGGTATTTGATCACCTGTCAACCAGTAAGACTTCCGGCTCTCACAGACCTGTTAGTTCTTCTTTAAGAAGCCCTCCTGTTCTCCACTCATTACCTGTATTAACTGCACCTGTTTGAACTCGTTACCTGTATAAAAGACACCTGTCCACACACTCAAACAAACAAACTCCAACCTCTCCACAATGGCCAAGACCAGAGAGCTGTGTAAGGACATCAGGGATAAAATTGTAGACCTGGGATGGGCTACAGGACAATAGGCAAGCAGCTTGGTGAGACGGCAACAACTGTTGGCGCAATTATTAGAAAATGGAAGAAGTTCAAGATGACGGTCAATCTCCCTCGGTCTGGGGCTCCATGCAAAATCTCACCTCGTGGGGCATCAATGATCATGAGGAAGGTGAGGGATCAGCCCAGAACGGCAGGACCTGGTCAATGGCCTGAAGAGAGCTGGGACCACAGTCTCAAAGAAAACCATCAGTAACACACTACGCCATCATGGATTAAAATCCTGCAGTGCACGCAAGGTCCCCCTGCAAGCCAGTGCATGTCAAGGCCCGTCTGAAGTTTTCCAATGACCATCTGGATGATCCAGAGGAGGAATGGGAGAAGGTCATGTGGTCTGATGAGACTAAAATAGAGCTTTTTGGTCTAAACTCCATTCGCCGTGTTTGGAGGAAGAAGAAGGATGAGTACAACCCCAAGAACACCATCCCAACCGTGAAGCATGGAGGTGGAAACATCATTCTTTGGGGATGCTTTTCTGCAAAGGGGACAGGACGACTGCACCGTATTGAGGGGAGGATGGATGGGGCCATGTATCGCGAGATCTTGGCCAACAACCTCCTTCCCTCAGTAAGAGCATTGAAGATGGGTCGTGGCTGGGTCTTCCAGCATGACAACGACCCGAAACACACAGCCAGGGCAACTAAGGAGTGGCTCCGTAAGAAGCATTTCAAGGTCCTGGAGTGGCCTAGCCAGTCTCCAGACCTGAACCCAATAGAAAATCTTTGGAGGGAGCTGAAAGTCCGTATTGCCCAGCGACAGCCCGAAACCTGAAGGATCTGGAGAAGATCTGTATGGAGGAGTGGGCCAAAATCCCTGCTGCAGTGTGTGTAAACCTGGTCAAGAACTACAGGAAACGTCTGATCTCTGTAATTGCAAACAAAGGTTTCTGTACCAAATATTAAGTTCTGTTTTTCTGATGTATCAAATACTTATGTCATGCAATAAAATGCAAATTAATTACTTAAAAATCATACAATGTGATTTTCTGGATTTTTTTTTTATATTCCATCACTCACAGTAGAAGAGTACCTATGATAAAAATTACAGACTTCTACATGCTTTTCAAGTGGGAAAACCTGCAAAATCGGCAGTGTATCAAATACTTGTTCTCCCCACTGTATCTTTTAAACTTAAACTTAAACTTTATTTATTTGTATAGCGCCAAATCATACAATATAAAATGCAACACATGGTGCTTTACATGCAGAATAAAATAACAATAAAAAACACAATTTAAAACATTCCATACGACCCCACCCCCCACGCGTACACACACACTCACTCACACTCATATACATGTGCACACACTCACACGCCCACACACACACACACACACACAGTAAGTGGACTGGTGACATGGCTTAGCACTAACGATCCAGGTGAGGAAAACACTACCTATGGGTGGCCGTCCACACTGAGAAGCTTCACCGACCACGACCACCAGAAGCATCGCCACAGAGACCCCCCCAACCCGGACAGGCCGGGGCAGACCCCACACAGAAGGTGGAGCCCCCCCCCCCAGCTACCCAGGCCTGAGGGATCCCCATGACGACACCCCCATGGGCGGAGCAGACACACCTCCCAGTGTGGACGACCCCCCTGAGGAAACACTGGAGCTAAAAACTAAAAGATTAAAAGAAAGTAAGAAATGCCTAAAAGTGTAAAATTTTAGAGAAATCTATATAAAACTTAAGATGAATAATAAATAACATAAAGTAAAAAGTCACTAAAATGGATTAAAGTTTTAGAGATGATAAAAGAGCTAAAGAAGTAGACACAATACATAGCTAAAAACAATAGGTAAATGAGATCAGATAAAAGCCAAACTAAAAAGGTGTGTCTTGAGCCTCCTTTTAAAAATATCAACATTCTCTGCGGCCCTGAGGTTCTCTGGCAGGCTGTTCCATAAAGAGGGGCCATAATGGCTGAATGCAGCCTCACCGTGGGTTTTGGTCGCGGTTCGGGGAATGGTTAAACATGCTACCCCTGAGCGTGCCAGTGACTACATTCCAGACTATAGATAAGATGTTCAGTCAGTTTATTTGGGCAGGTAAAAAGGCCAGAATGAAGTTATCAAGACTACACGTGAAGATAGAACATGGGGGGCTGAGACTTCCGAATATGAAGCTCTACTAGGAAGCATTCTTAGGGGCTCAGATAGTCTCCCTTTTCTCGTGTGGGGAGGACGGACCTCTGTGGGTAGACTTGGAGGAAGAAGTGAATGCCCCATTCAGAGCAACAGATTACCTAAATCAGGATCTGAAGACTGATAGTCAGAACCCAATAATCTCCCATACTAGGAATACCTGGCACCGCATGCACAGAAGGGAGGGAGCATCCCCTTTCTTGATAGAGTCGGCCTCGATATGGAATAATCCAAAATTGAGAATAGGAGGGAAGATGTTCTTTTGGAAAGAGTGGCATAGGAAGGGGGTTGAGCACATTGGAGATCTTTATCATAATAATGCACTGAGAACATTTGAAGAATTAAGAGAACTTTATGATTTACAAAGAAAAGATTTCTGGAGATTTCTACAACTTAGAGACTGTCTATCTAAAGTAGGCCCTATGGACACCAGGCTGCCTACTCAGTCCTCCATGTGCTCTAAATTGAAGTTGCTGAGTACCCTTCCACACCTGGCAGGTCAAATATATAACTACCTCACGGATGGACTTAAAGGTATTGTGACATCATTTTTAACATGCTTTTAACACTATTAAAAGTCTTGGCCAACATCCCTCAAATGTGTCTAAAAGAGTGTAACAAGAAAAACTTCACTGTAGTACTCCATTCCTGGCTTTTTATTACAGTGTTTTTTTGCGCCGTGAAAGATGCTTCCTTTTCCCCCTTTCCTGTCAATCATTGCCCCGCTCCTCCTCCAAACCTCCTCCAACCAACCGCTACACACTTCTGCCGGCGTCTCCAAACACACGCGCGCACACCACAAACACCCACACACACAGCCCAGACAGGGCGAGTACAGCCCGGGGATGAAGTCCAACCGGGACCAGAGGACCGGGACCGCAGCTCCCCGCGAGCAATACGCTCACAGCGGCGTCGGAGAGTTAAGCCGGGAGCGACAGGCGAAGCATGCACGGAAAAGCAGCAGGGCGAAGCAGACAGTCCACAGCAAACAATCATAAAAATAAAGGCATGCAAGCAGCAGTGTCTCCTTATCTTAAGTCCAGTCAGTGGCCGCGGGTCTTCTTAGCAGTTCTCCTCCGGTGATTAGAACAAAAGAGGCTGTAAACAGCTCCTTGTTAAGCCTGATTTATGGTTCCGCGTTAAATCGACGCAGAACCTACGCCGTAGGGTTCAGCGTACGGTGCGCGTCCCGCGTAACCCTACGCCGTAGGCTCTGCGTCGGTGTAACGCGGAACCATAAATCAGCCTTTATGGTGCGCTGGAGAGGAGAGGAGGCAGGGAGCTGGGTGGAGGGGGTGGGGATTTAGCGGGCCCTGACGTCACGGCCCGCCACCAAACCAGGTGCGCCGTTTTTGCACAGTTATGCGGAAAATCCCAGAAAGCACACAATACACTGAATGTTAAAAGTTCGTTGTTTTTTGGGTGTAATTGATGTCAAGACACCCAACAAAACACAAAAAATCAAGAAAAATGTGTTTTTCGTGTCACAATACCTTTAATAACGCTATCATGGGCCTAAAAGCTGCGTGGGAAAGGGATTTGGGGATCACATATGAGGATGATGAGTGGCAAAAACTGGTGAAGGAGATGCTTACACCAATGAGGGACGCCAGGTCTAAACTGGTTCAATTCAAGATATTCAACAGACTCTATTGGACACCTGTGAGAAAGCATAAGGCAGGACTGAGTCTTTCCAACATCTGCTGGCGATGCCATACGGCACAAGGGGATATCACCCATATGTTCTTTGACTGCCCTAATTTAGCTATTTATTGGCAAAGGGTCATGAAAAAGATCAATGATAGCCTGAACACCGATGTCGCTCTCACACCCGCGTTTTGTCTCCTGAATAGCCTAAATAATTTGAGAATAATCGGGAAAAAAGAGGGTTATACTGAGACACTGGGCGGGGGGTAACAACCCTACTTACACAGAATGGTTCACAGCTCTGTCAGAAACTGCATCATACGAACGTCTGACATATAAAATAAATGGGAAATTAGACACTTATAATGAAATCTGGGACCCATTTCTAACACAGATCATGGATCAGGGAAATGTAAACTAACATAAAAATGACTGAAGAGGATTCAGAAACAAAGTCTACAGTGCACCATGTTCGACTGGCGGGACGGGGATAGGGTCAGGGGATGGGAGAAAAAATGTCCTTTCAGATCAAACATTCACTGGGTTAGTTTTTCACGTCTTCATATGTATATGTACAGCAGGCATATGTTATATGTACTTCTAGGTATAGAATTTCATGTATAGTCATTATTCAATTTTGATCTTTTAGTATTATTTCACTTGTTCTGTGTCTTTAGTTTCTATCATCAATGTCAACCTTTGGCGAATTCAGCTGTATCTGCTATTTTTTTAAACTTATTTTTATATACCTCCATTATTCGTATATTTTTGCTGCTCTGATTATACATCTGTGGATGCATTGGACTGTTGTGATGAATGTCTGTGAAGGAAACAATAAAAAGCATAATTGAAAAAAAAGAAATAGCAGTAAAACCACATTCATTGATGAAATGACATAAGGGATGGAAAGGGGGATGATTTGGACCGTTTTTATTTCAGGGGGGATGCCATCCCCCCTCATCTCGAGTACTGATTATAAGTAACAATATTTACCCACCTGGAGGAGTATCCACTTTGCCCATTGGGAACAATGAGATACTTCCCATCTTCTAAGCATTTCTTCACTTCTTCAGGTCGTCCTCCCATCCCTCAACAGCAGGAGGCAGAGGTAAGATGATATTGTCCCGTTTGAGCAGTGACAGGTGGTGTTTCCACATGTTTTATATCCCCAACGCTCGGAGAAAGAGGATTAACGCGTTCACTCAGCATGTAAACAAACGCCGGTTCCGGCAGCACCGGAAGTAGCACCCATAATTCACGCAAAGCCTCATGGGGGCTAGGAATAAGGTGGATAGGAAGTCTTTGCTTTTTTGGCAGAAATGTCGTCTCTCTCGTTACATCCATCCATCTCTCTTGCTCTGAGTTTGTTCCCACGTCGCCACTAATCTCGTGAGAACTGCCACCCAGGCTACAGCAGGTGGCAGTTCTCACAAAGCTAGTGACAATTCCATTTGGAGAGACACAGGAATGCTTTTTTAAAATTATTATATTATAAAACGGGAAATTTACGGGTAATTACTAATACGGGAGGACGGCGGGAAAGAGGGGTAAAATACGGGAGTTTCCACGCCAAAACGGGAGACTTGACAGGTATGGTCTGGGCAGGTGTGGAACAGGTCCTGCAAGAACCTCTGAACCTCCAACTGTTGTCACGGCAACATCCAGCTGCTTGGAGACAGTCTTTTCGTCTCTTACCTGCTGGTTGGAAGGTTCTTCCTGATGTCCTTTACTCCCTCTGGTCCATGAACGCCATGGAACCACAACATTTAACCCTTTAAACATTCAGCCTGACTGACAACACCTGAGATGTTCATCATCACTTCAGTTTAACACGTTGCCATGGAAACGCCATGGAGGACCAACTCACCTATCCAGGTCGGTTTCATTAGAACAAGGTCTGATTTCCATAAGTTCACGTTTAAAGGAGCTGGATTGAGGCAGGATTTATGAAAAATAAGTTTTCTAGTAATAATGTCAGATGAAGCGTTCCAAACCCAAAATGAATGAGCCCTCTAGTGTATCTCTCCGTTGCCTTGAACAGGCTGTGTGCTGCAAAATGTGCTGCAATTCGGTCCCGAATTTCCCGCGCTGGGCTGCGGATGTGACGTCACATGACGCTGCATGCACGTTCTCCCCGTTCTCCCGTGCCGGCTTCACTGTTGGCTGCAGTACCCCCAACGGCCGTCGTGGTGAAGGGTGGCGCTAGAGAGTCTCATTTCTTAAAAGGAGCCTCATGTTCCTTTAATCAACTATGACTTTAGTTTGAGTTTATTTCAGCAGTTTATTTCTGTCTGCTGTCTCCGTGCAGCAGACAGCAGCTTCATCCACAAGAAGACACCAGATTCAGCTTGTGCTCGTCTCCTTTATTGATAATAAACAAGTCAGAAGGTTGCAGCCGGAGTTTGACGTCTCCAGCTGCGCCCTTCAGTGGTTGCAGGAGCTGAATGTTTCCTCCTCGCCCTGATGGAGGAGGAGCTTCCACATCCTGGAGGGGAGGCCTCCAGGTTACAAGCCCGAGCCAGGCGAACAGCTGATGGACATTTAAAAACAGTAAACAGAGGAGATGACAGACTCATCCCAATTGGAGGAATCAGACTCCACACAGAGGCTCAAACACTCACCTACACGAGCAGGAACGCTGCTTTTAACAAACATCTACGTTCTACCTGAACACGTTTACATCCTACCTTAACACATCTAAGTTTATTGTGTTTGGAGGTAGAGATCTTTTTTTTTCTACAGATGCGGTTCTGGGATCAAACTGGATCCGTCTTAATCTGGTTTTTGCGTCGTCTTCATCACACACGAACACCACACCGGCATCCAGGTGTGTCGCAGCCCTCACGATGGTAGCACCACGGTTTAAATGAAGTTGTGTCAAGGTTTGGTCAGAGTTCGTGAAGAAGGCACGTCTGACACCATCACGCTACACGGCTCTCGCAGGTTTCTGCACTAAGCTAACCACAAACACAAACACAAACAACGCCGTCGCTTCCATCTGGATGTGGGGGAGGAGTCACGGCAACGGACGGCACCTCCCCCATCAGCAGCAGGAACTCATCGCAGCTCCGGTCACGATCATCGTCCCTGGTCCTCGTGGAGCAGAAGGTTCAGGAGGAGGTCACTGACACTTCCAGACAAACAGGCTGCAGAGAAAACACACACACACACACACACACACACACACACACACACACACACACACACACACACACACACACACACACACACACAAACATTAAAGCAGGGGCGGACTGGACATCTGTGTGATCTGGAGAATCACAGAACGGCCGGTAGTCCAGGACGGCCGGCGGCCGGCCACAGTGTTAGGGCTCGGCCAGGCGGGGCTTTATAAATATATGGGCTTTATAAATTTATGAAATATATGAGCATGGAGTCGGCGTGGTGAGGAGCTGCGCGGCGGACAGTGAGTCGCTCGGTGAAGCCTGATTTATGGTTCCGCGTTAAATCGACGCAGAGCCTACGGCGTAGGTTACGCGGCGACGCACAACGTACGGCGCGCGTCTCCGCGTAACCTACGCCGTAGGCCCTGCGTCGATTTAACGCGGAACCATAAATCATCCTTAAACCACCTGCAGCCCGTCAGCTCAATCAGGAGGAGAAGTTAAGGAGCGGCTGCGAGTCATTGCTGGTTCGTTTTGTTAACTCTGAGCTTTGTTGCTTTGTTTGTTAGTTTGCTGGTGTTTTTTTTTCCTCTCTGTGATTTTTAAGTTATTTGTGAAGAAGTTCTGAGTTCCCTGTGGGAGTTTTTTTGTGTTTTTCTATTAAACTACGCCTCGTTTTGGCTAAAGTTTAACCCGGTTTTATTTTTTAAATTATCTTCAAAACATAAAAAGAAATCGATCAAAAAGGTGCACAACATGGACTTTGGTAGAATAAGAACAAAAGTGCATTTGGATGAAGGGAATGTCATCCTGACTTCCCACATGAAAAAGATTGTTGGAAACAGCTAGGCACCAAATATAATACATTTAATTTTCTCAGATGGCAAAAATAAGAACTTTATTGATCCCAGATAGGAGTAATTCATGTTGTATCAGCTATAGAGAACAAGGTAGTGCCGAAAAACAATATATATCCCCCCTCACAAAAATAAGAAAAATAGAGAAACATATTTTCTCACCAACAAAACATATTTAAAATTTTCCAAGTAACAAAATAACATATTTTTTGGGCAATGAAATAACATTTGAACCATCTTTCAGACAATTAAATTTGTTCATGAGAAAATATGTTTCTCTGTTTTTCTTTTGTGAGGGGGGAGCACACAGGCACAAGAACACCTGGAAGCATTCTCATCCTCATGTCCCTTGATTATTAATCTCTGGGAGATTAATAAAGTCTACTATTCTATTCTATTCTATTCTATTGAAAATGACAGAGTTGCAGAAAAAAGTGACCTGTTGAAGAAACTCCTTATCCCTAAACATTGAGAAAAATGACATTGCTGGTTTGTTTTTAGGTTATTCAACCTTCATTTCTATGTGAGTATTGAAGTTAAACTGTATATTTACACCCTCATTACATTGTGATTTATCATAACTCATACAGTGTTGTGTATTTATAGATACCTGTTTTGTATTGGTTCAACCAGAGGGACTGCAGTGAGACCTTCATTTCTATGTGAGAGTATTCAAGTTAAACTAGAATACTATGCTCTTAACACATCTAGTCAAATCAGTGCTATTGCTATCATTTGGATGGCATAGTATCATGAGCCACAATTAAGTATTGTGACACTCATGCCAGGCGTTATTGTTGTTGAGTTTCCACGCGCCGATTGCTTTGGGCCGGGCCTAGTCAAAGTCCAGGGCCGTTTTTTAGTCCCAGTCCGTCCCTGCATTAAAGACATCAGCTTGCTCCACTGGGAGGGGCTAAGCAGACAAGCAGGGGGAGGGGCCTGAAGGCTGTACTCATTTATAGGATGGTTTAACTTCTGCTCCTTGCTTCTCTCACCTGCAGTCGCTGCCGCCGGCACTGATGACGAATTTATCATCGCAGGAGAAGCGAACGTTGGTCACGTGAGCAGAGTGACCAAAGTAGCGCTTGTGTTTTGCCTGAAAAAAAAAAAAAAATCATCTGGATGTCAAATCAAGAAACTTCCTCTGAAACTAGCATTTCAGGAAGTCTGACAGATAAAGTTCACTCACAAATTTTTCCGAGCAGGGGAAGTCAAAGAGCTTGATGAGACCGAAGTCGTCTCCGGTCACGAGGCTGAGGCCAGCGTGAGACACGCACGCACAGTTGACGTCGGCCTTCTCAGCGTTACGGGGCCAAACGCCGAGAACTTCGTCACCAAGGATGCTGAAGAACAAAACAGACAGAAATGTTGCTTCAGTTAGATGCTGGTAGCTACAGTCTTGTTCCCAAACCCCTCAGATAAGACCCAAAGGTCCCTCTGAAGACACAGCGGGATGCTCACTGATCTGAGCTCAGTCCTTTCAGCTTTACACAGTTCCCTTCTGCCCTGGTGAGTTCTCGCTCAGTTCCAGGTGGCTTTGCTCCTTGGAGGCTGTTTCCTCTCACATCCACAGTAATTACTGTTATTTCATAGGCTTTGGGTTAACTGGACTAATCTGGAACGAGTTGAATTGTGTTATTGACATGTCTTGAGACATCTGTCGTGATTTGGCGCTTCATAAATAACAATGAGTGGAACCGAAAACATCCAGATAGACGCTGTGTAGAGGAGGAGGGCCAGCTGATCCACAAACTGTATCTTAGAAGAGTTTCTTCCAGAGGAGGAAACGCTTCCAACGTAGAAGCACATCTACACAAGCACCACCCCTAACTCCGACCAATCTAAGGTGCAGCAGCGAAGAGACGAGCACAGCTGGTAGTGCAGCCGCCTCAGCTAGGAGGTCCGGGGTTAAATTCTCACCGGGGACGCTGTGGTGCTGAGTGCGCTTTTACTTCCTGGGGTTGGCGAAAAAAGGTCTTTCTGTCTGGAGTTTGCATATTCTCCCGTGTTACCTCACAAAAATATGCAGCAGTCCTGTGCTATAGAGGGAATGCGCATGACGTCACAGATGCAACTTCACAGTGGGTTACGCCCACTGAGTGGCAGAAAGACTGAGTGGCAGCATAGACTTTCAGTTTGAGCACTCGAAAACATCTAAAATGTGAAAGAGCTGTTGTGCGATCGACTGTACTCATAGATTTAGCAAGAAATCGGAGTTATCGTTTTACAGACTGATGAAAAATAAGCTTAAGAGAGACAAATGGATCGCTGCAATTCACAGAAACAACTGGATTCCAGTCACCGAAACGTGGATTTGCGGTTCCCATTTTGTATCAGGTAATGTTGGATTTTTGGGTAACTAACGTTAAACGGTTAAATCATAAAGTTCAGTGTCCTCATCACTTTAATTTTGCCAACAAATCCTGCCTTGAAGTCGGACCAAGCGTCAAGACTTTTGTAAGCCTTCAAGCTTTGCTTCGTGTATTTCCCCGGCGTAGAAAGTTAAGTACATATAAATATCAGGAAACTCGATTCGTGGCCAAATATTAATGTCCATGGACCACTGGTTCTTCAGGTAACTGTACGGGTCACTGTCAAGTCCAACTGCCTTTAATTTAAGCCGATAATCTGCTGTTATCCCATCTTTTCCACAGTTTCCCTACTAGTTGCAGCAATTTTTGCTGGATGTTTTGCCACTCAGTGCGAGTAAGGGGGCGTGGTCCAGCGGGGAAGTGACGTCAATGCATACCCTCTATACACCATAGAATAGAAGCATAGGAGCGGAGATTGAGGAGACTTGAGCTCAGTGCAGGGACTGACTTAGGTAGGAGCACTGGGTGAAAAAAATTGGAAAAAAAAGACTTGCTGATTGTTTCCATCTCTGGTGACTCTGGTCCTGCAATCTCCAACAGGACGAGTACATCAGTAAAGTAACGAAGGACTCTGAGAGTTTCTGAGGAAACCCTGAGAGGTTTCAGGTTCCGTCAGGCAGAACAGCAGACGTTTACATAGGCCGAGGCTAGCTTGAACCTGAAACCAGCCTCACCTGGTCCAGGTTGCCCAGGTGATCCTGTCAATGAGGGACTGCTCTGTGACAATCCTCCCAGAAGGGACCTCGTGTACCTGCCGGGTGTAGGTGCTGGTGGACACCTGACAAGAAAATGAAGAGACCGGCATTGAGAATTCAGCTCTGTCATGCTGCTCTAACCCCTCACTGGGTCCTGACTCAACCACCTCCTCCGGTCTCACCTGGACGTGTTTGCTGTCAGCAGAGAAGTCCATCTGGATGACAAAGCCAGGGATGTCCTTACAATAACCAATCCTGTTGAGCGACGGCCCAAGGGAAAGGTCGTAGAAGTCAACAGCACTTTCGACCGAACCCACCGCCAGGAACCGGTTGTCTGGACTGAACCTGGAACATGACAAAACCCCCACATGCATGACCTAGAATCGTAAAAAACTGTTCCTTACAAGGTCTGTTTCTGATGTTCCTGCACTAAAACAATGTATGTGTGATCCAAAATGAGTTTATCTCAGTAACTAACACATGTCACCAAAATAAAAGACACGCGAGATCCCAGCAGAAGTGAAAAAATGAGTATAAATACCAGATCAGAGTAAATGAGGACCACAGCACAAATATGACCAATCTTCCACTTTTAGAGCTGATATTTGGTTGAATCCATGAAGTTGGAACCTAAACACTCCAGTAATCTTTCTAGAACATCTCATCATTTACTGGACTGAGATTGCTGTACATTTAGTCATAGCTGTCTCATTGATATATTTCAGGTACAATCCATCAAACTGCTTTTATTTGACATAAAGGTCCCTAAACCAGTTCACAAACCCATGTCACTTTAGGAGTTATCCAGTCAGAGTGAAGGTAAGTCTGTACGTTTGAGGAGATGATTTCCAGGTGTCCTGCTTTTGTACTAGTTTTGTAGACACAGTCAGACACCATGATTCAGATTCACCTCAGAGTCGTGTAATTTCCTCAAATCCAGAAGAGTTTTCTCCTGGAATCTGATTTCTGATGGTGAAACACCAAAGATTCGACTGAATTCAGAGTTGTACTGTAATTGTTTTCTTTTTCTAGTCAGTGACTTTTTATGTCAGAGTGGTCATCCTTGCACTGTTACAATCTGTGGATACTTAGTTTAAAAACACAAATAGGCTACTGTTGGTAGCATGTAGCAACTGCTCGCTAGTGATGTATTTTGTGGGGGATTCTCATCTTTATGTGATGTGCTCACTTGTTGGTTGTGAATTTAGTTTCATTTGGGTTACTGGTTTTCAGAACATTAAAGTTCAACTCAATCTTGTGTGTTTTTCTTTTTCTTGCCACATATGTAGATTATCATGCTTTGTTTGGTTGAGAATAGGGGTGTAACGATACACTAATCTCACGATACGGTACGATACACGATATTGAGGTCACGATAACGATACGATACGATATAGCAGTATTTTTTTAACAACCTTGAATGAGGTAGTCATGAGGAAATTGTCTTTTATTTGAAAGACACAAAATAATGCTGTGCGTTTGCCCTATTGTTACAGTTTGTAATGCTTTATAACTGTTTAAGTTTTAAAGAGAAAGCCAGGCCAACCATTTTCCACAAACTGAACTAAAAGTAAATGTCAGGTTTGCATTATGCATCTTCAGTTTCATACAATAAAAATATTATGCCACAAACTGAATAGTTTCTCTCATGTATGATTTGACTTTTTTCTTTTCCAGAAATTTAACAACTAAAATTAAATAAATAAATAAAAGTAAATAAATACATACAATTTTACATCATAAAAAAGATTGATTCATGCTCACCTCACAAGTGTAAGAGGAGATTTATTTTTGTTAAGAAGGTTATTTTGGCAATTCATGGTTCTTATTTTATAAATATATTCTTTATATTCTGTAAATCAGGGACTATATTAATGACACTAGTCAGTTAATCTGTAGTTGTTAGTATGTTTTAGATTGGGCGGAGTGATACAGCACTAGGTGCTGTGTTGATGTTCTAAAATCCTACACTGTTGAGCGGACATTGAAGTACACTGGAACTTAGCAGAAGTTGCCTGCGTGTTTATCCTACTCACGACCCCAAAAAGGTTTAATTTAATAAGGTAAGGCTTAACTCTACACCAGCCTTACATAAGTAAAGGTTCAGACCTCAAAACGGGACTGCAAAACGGGACTAGTTTCTTCTGAGCGGAGGAAGATTTTGGTCCGCGCGGTCCGGCCGCGGTCGGATGCGCGTTAGTCGGATGCGCGTAGTCAACACAATAGATTAATATTAATAACCCAATATCGCGATACAGTTTGTCACCTCCACGACACGTATTGTGACATTTTTGTATCGCGAAATTTCGTGGCACGATATATTGTTACACCCCTAGTTGAGAATGGCTTGAATGATCTCAGTGTCACCTTGCCCTAGGTACATCTGGTCCTTGCTCCCTGTACCTCTGATATCTGACCCCCCCATGCCTCTGACCCTTGCCCTCAGTACCAGGGTGATATTTACCGGATGTCCTGGATGGTGACGCTGCGGTCTCTCTTCTTTCCCCAAACTGTGAGCGAGTTGACCAGAAGGACGATGAATTCCCCATTCTCCATGCCAATGGACACCATTTCTCCGTTGGGACTGTAGCAAGTGCACTTGGCAGGATGACCCAAACTGACCTTGTTCAGAAGTTTCTGGATCAGAGAAGAAGAGTAAAGTAACATGTTTGACCACGTGGAGGCTTCAGACGGCCTCAGATCCTCTCAGGTCCTGCTCTGTACCTTGTCTGCCAGGTCCCAGATCCGGATGGTTCCATCATCACTGGCAGAGATGAAGACATCTTTAAAAGGGTGAGCGGTTAGTCCCCAGATCCCTCCCTGAGTGTGGCCATTGATCATGGTGTTGGAGGCAGCGTTCTTCTCCCCCACCTCTATGATCTCTCCATCTTTGGTTCCCACCAGAATTTTACCCTGGATCACATAGTCTGAGGTTACAACTCCAATCACAGGAACTGAGATAATTCATAAAGTCTTCTGGATATGACAAACTGAAAATGTCCAGGTGAAAATTGGGATTTTGGGATGGAACAGAAGTTGTTACAGCTCAGCTTTACATGTTATGGCATTATTGTTGGTTTGATCAGAGGGGCAGTCGTACCTTCCCTCTGCAGACAGACCGGACATTCTCCACCGGCTGACCGGTCTCCAGCTGAAAGGCTCGACAGCGCTTCATCTCCTGATCCCAAAGCTTCACTGCTCCACCTTCTTTGGTCCTGACAAACACCAACAAATATTCTCGCTTGACTTCATGACTCAGACCTCAAAATGTATGTGAATTAAAGGTCTAAATTCAAATTACAGTTCCTCTCCTGACCACCAGGGTCTGGATCCAACAGTGGGTTCATCTCCATTTAGTTCCATATTAAAATGTTAATCTTTACAGCAGAAATAAACATATTTACAGTCTTCTCCATAGTGAGGGTTCATATCCATGACATGACAACTGTACAAGGGTAATTTATACATGAATAGGGGCATTAAGTTTTGATTGACAGCTCAAATTGGTTAACTGGTGGCAGTCCTCACTTTAGTTTCTAATATAAAGACCTAAGAACATAGAGATTAATATTTTAAAGAGAATATTTTTAGTCGTGTTATTAATTGCTGTGGCCGACTGTGGGTTGGTCTGGAAGGTTCTGGGTTAATCTGGAGGGGTCGGGGGATGAAGCTTAGCTAAAGAGTAGGCAGCAGTTAACTTCATTCACAACTGAAGGCAGCTAGCTGGGCTAACTGAACCTCTAGATGGTTATCGGCTAGCCCTGGCGGCAGCTGGAACTGCTGAGCCGCCCTCCACGTTGGTCTGAGCCCTTCAGACACACCAACGTTACCCCGACCTTCACTGGGAACTAGTTCCAAAAATCCCAGAGAACCAATATGTGTTGGTACATTTAGGGTCCTGGTAGACCTCATTTCAGTTCTGGTAGCACCTGTTTCAGTAGCAACACTTGCACTGAGGATGTTTTGAAGAGATTTGCTCAGATGAATGTAAAGTAATATTAATTAAGACCATTTAGTTAGCATTAGGGATTAGCCTGATCAAATCTGAGCTATACAAGCTAACTTGTAGTAACTGAGATAAAAATCCCATATTCCAACACCCCAGGACTGCTTGTTCCAACCATTTGTCCATCTTTGGATAAGTTGGGGTGGGCAGAGTCATGTTTTTCCAATTTGACACTGCAGAGAGAAAAGAAAGAGGCCTCAAAAGTGCTCTTCACGGGCCTCTGGTTGATCCCACGGGGGGGTTTGTCATATTCTTAGAACTGGGGTTTGTCCAGACTGTGGTGTAAATCTGCTTTCTATTCTTTAAAACCAGAGGGACTGCAACCATTCGGTCCAGTTCTGGACTCTACGTAACCGAAGGTGAGCACCTGGCAGAACCTGCAGAAGATTGTGTGGACGGAGGTACTTACGGCCGTTCCTTCCCCCCAGTAACGATGAGTCCGTCCCTCAGCGTGGTGTACATGGTGAAGACGGGGCCGCTGTGTGCTTTGGCCACCACTCGTACCAAAAAGTGCTCCCTCCAAACGTACACGTCTCCGTTGATCGCACCGGTGAACGTCAAGTTGTTCTGGATGAGACGAACCGAGATGTACTACAAACCGATAAACCGTAGCTGTACTTGCAAATGCTTGATTCAAGCCTGTGACTTACAGCCCCGAAGGCGACAGACAGCATGGTCTGCATGTGGCCGTCCTCCACCGAGCCGATCACACCTTTCTTGTAGACAAGCGATCCTCCGACCAGAGTCCAGAACTTGATGTGTTTGATTCCCACCGACACAAACTGGGTGTCGGAGTCGGGTCTAAACTCCACCACAAAGATCCGCTCAGCGTGGCCGCCTTTACTGGTCACCTTAGTTCCTAAAGAAGAGATCAGAGTCACACGTTAACAGTTCTGCAGCCGTAATCCCTGGTTGATGCTTCAGCAGAGTACCATGGCCAAGGACTGCTCTGAGTAAAAACCTTTGGTTCCTGTCATGACCCACCTTCCTGCCACCTCCACACTGTGATGGTGTGTTCAGGCTCCACTCCCACGGACAGCAGCAGCTTCCCTGTGGCGCTAAAGTTGACGTATCCAACGCCTTTGGCATGGGAACACCGCAGGATGGAGAGGGTCTGCTTGTTCATTGCATCCCAAATGTGGATGGATGGGGCCAGACCTTTAAGAAGAGACCAAAAACTGTTGGAACTACAAAGATGAGAAATCTGAGCCCCCATGAGTCTGTGGAACCAGGGACCTGAGGCACTGGTGTACCCCTGGAACCTGGAACCACAGGATCCACAATGAAGAAGAGCAACAAGGACACAAGCTTCCTGGAAACTGTGGAACCACAAACCTGAAGTTCTTAGAATGTCAATATGGTGCAGAACCAAAGAACCATGGTTGTAGTCTAGCTCCTTACCAATGTCTTGACTACAAAAACCAGTTACATCCATAACCAAGTCACTGGTCTATGCGTATACTGGTACAACTTATCAAGGACCAAGAAAGCAAGGCTTCAGGTAATGCTGGTCCTGCAGATTCCAGGTTTCCCCCCTCCTACAGAACTGAGGGACTAAGCAGTAAAGCACTACATCTTTAGCATCCTAACATCTGCAGAGCTGAAAACAATGTCTAGACTAAAAGGAAGGAAGGAAGATCCAACTAAAAGGAAAAAGAAAATTAAGAAAAGAAACAAAGATCTAGAGATGAGTTAACTAAGTCTCCCGAGGGTCTAAAACCCTCAGGTATGTGCAGCTAACGGAGGCTTAACACCAACCAAACATGAACTTCTAGAAGGAAGCAGTCTGACTACGACCAGCACAGACAGGACAGACGGGTTTACTACTCCAACATGCTGAGAGTCAAGGCTGCCCCGAGTCTGGTTTTAGTTTCTGCCACCATGCTCACACTGACGAGGACAGACATGAAAAGTGTTTCCAGAAGTTTTACTGCCGATAACAACACTCAACCGAGCAGGACTCATTCGGCATTTCTCCAGCAGTCACAGTTTGACATTTCTTGGAATTTTCTCCTGCACCTGTCAGTAAGCCCCGCCCCCAAACACAGATGAGCCAATGGCTGTTGAGTATCAGTTCCACAGGGACCAGAACTCAGACATCTGCAGCTCTACAGGAACACAGTGAAGATCCTGAGCCCTCATCTGTTTATGGAGTTTATGACAGAAAACTTTAAAACCTTATGACCAGCAGGGTTTATTTTTATTTTTTTTCTACACATCCGTCCACAACATATATACAGTAAGTTTTATCTGAATGGCCCTCAATGAAAGGGGGTCCTTTTGTGTTTAAACGTCTTAAAACTGGAACCAATGCTGACAGTCTGTTAGCAACAGTAACTGAGGGGGCGGAGCTTATTCTCAGTCCAGTTGTTATTCCATCATGCTAGCTCAGCTAGCCCCATCTAAACATATGCTAGCTTGCTGAGTTTATTTTGTTCGCTCAACTTGAACTTTGTCTCAAGATTCAAAGATGTAAAGTTCATAAAGACTCCCAAGAATCCCAATTCTGATTTTCTTTCACTGAAAAACACAAAATTAACAACAAAACAAATCAGAACCAATCAATGATGAAACTATACGAGACTGAAATAAAATTCCATAAATTCACCAGGATTTCTTTCACCTGTTTGTGTCCGTCTGAGTTTCTGAACAAATGAATGTTGAGCCAAAGATGAAACCATGTCGGGTCCCTCAGCTGCAGCGGGGCTCAGTATTACAGCAGAATCATCATACGTCAGTAAACCGCAGGCAACAAGAGGAAACACGTTCACCAACAACAGTGTAAACGTCATCACGTTGTACAGTTTGAAGGAACATCTGGAGTTTGTCTTAGATGTCTCAGCATCTAAACGTCTGTTGGAGACCAGAACATGAATCAAAGGTGTTTTATAATTGCAGATCTTATGGTCATTAATGTCGTTCCAGCAGAAAACCAACGTCAGAACAGATGTGATGGAACAGGACTGATGTGGTGGTGGTTCTATGTACCTGACATCCCCACCTTAAGTCTGTACCCGAACAAACTGTTAGATTAATCAAAGTTTTGTGCTTATGAAACCATTAGAAACTATGAAGAATCAGAATCAGAATTAGAAAACTGCCTGTTTATCCTCAGGACATGCTTTGACATACTCAGGAGGTTAAAACTGAAGGTTGGCCTGCTGACTTCCTGGTTGGTCAATGAACCATTGTTTTTAGGTGTTTCAAGACCCCCATCACATGTTAACAGATGACAGGGCAGCCACTTCCTTGGAGATACTCAAGGGGGGGGGGGGGGTCGGCTGTCCTGGGAAAAGCTGACCCATTGTGTCTTTGGACACATCTGTTCAGAGTTTCTGTTTTAGTTCCGGGAGGCATTTGACCCCTTTTGACCTTTCGTGTTTTATAAAGCTTAAGTTTCACATGTGTGGCTTCTTAAACCTTGATGTGTTACCATCTGTTTTTGTCCATTGTCCATCTATACACTGTCCATCTATACATACAGTCTGTTTACCGAATATGGTCTTTTTCCTGTCACCCTTGCTGAATAAAAAAGGCCAGACTGCAGGGAGAATTTGTGAGAAGGCCTGACGAGTTCTAAGAGGAGGGCCGTGTTGCCCTGAAGCTCCTCAGACTTCTCTCCGAAGCTTCTGCAGAAGCGCCTTGAAAATCATTCCACAGTCTTTGTGTCTTTCCTAAGTTATTAATTTATGTTGTGATGATTTAGGAACCTAACACAAACATTTATTTTCAGTAACTTCCAAAAACAGAACAAGGATGGATTTAACTCCAGGATGTTCCTCAAACTAAACACAAAGTCCTGATCATGTTCACATCTTTTAGATTTTATTTATTTCTTTAACTGGGAAACGGTTTCTATTTAGGACAAACAAGTTTGGAATTTGGGGAAGTTAAACAATTTCAAAGACTGAGGAAGACTGACGTGAAGTTTTAACACTGAAGTTTTACTGAGCATGAACCCCGAAAAGCTTAGTCTGATGACCCTCTGAGTCACATGACCAGTCACCTCCAGCCTCACATGCATCTCCACCCTGGTCTGAATGCTACCAGACTATGAAGGTCTGTCAGGAGGACGGAAGACCCGCTGCAGGTCAAACACAAAACTGAAATGTGAAGTTGCTGGATGGAGAACATGGAGAATGTGTTTGTTTAAATAAATGAAGAACAGTTTTATTGTTGCTGCAGCCTGAGATGTAAAGAGACAGATGTAAATCCATAAACATTAACAGTGAATTTCATGGATGCAGGATTTATGAACTGTGAGTAGCAGCGACGCCTGCTGTTTGTTTCCACCAGGAACCAGACGCTCTTGAACCAAAGCGAGTTAAAGTTCCCCGCCAAACAGGACAACCTGGTTTTCAGCTCAACAGGGCCACATCAGTACAGGCATGCTCTGTGGCAGGGGCGGGGTCTCAGGGGAGGGGGCGGGGCTAAAGACACACCTCACCTGCGCGCCGATACTCACCGCTCACGTCTGCATCTACGCACCAGAGCGAAGGACAGCAGCAGGTTACAGGTGACACAAACACATCAATGAGGGTGAACTGAGGAGGGAGCTGAGCGAGCACTTACCTGGCAGGTCTGTGATGTCACCTGGTGATGAGGTGAGGCGGTGGCGATGACGAAGCAGTGCAAAAGAAAAACAAAAGTGCAGATGGGCCAAAAGCAGCGAGTCATGCATGAGCAGCGTGATGAACAGTCAGATCACAAAGGTGCAGTTCAGACCTTCACCTGGCCAAGGCGGAAGACCCTAATGAAAGACCGCCCCTATCCCAGAACCTGCCCCTCAAACGCAGATAAACCAGTGACTGGTGAGTGCTGCCCCGTCATCAGGACTTTGCTGCAGATAGCAACCCGGTTCTGTTTGAAGGCTTCGTCAAGTACTCGTTTTCTTGTGTACAAGGGTCTCTTGGGGTCTTGTCTAGCGTGATAGACCTGTTGTTAGTGCTGGGCGGTATACCGGTTCATACCGAATACCGGTGTTTATTTTTCTTATGATATGAATGTTTCATATACCGTAATACCGGTGAGTATGTACAGTAGCGTACACAACGTTGGGAACGCCGCGCCGCGGAACGTAGCGCCGCTGGACACTGTTTGTGAGGGGACTGTTTAGCAGTAGTGATGCACCGATTGTTCGGTAACCGAAATTGTTCGGACGAAAATAAAAAAAAACACTTTCGGTGTTCGGTGGAATAAGTGGGTAAAAAAACGAACAATTAATAACGGCGTTGTAATATAAGGAAATAGACTGGCCGCTCCCGTAAATGTTGTGCACCACAAACATAAATCGTTGGCCAACCAAAAAGTAACCACATAAGAATTTTACCTAACATTCACCAGGAGGTGGAACCAAAACAACATAATGCTGGGAAATTAAAAAATGTTTAGTTTTTTATGTTCAATAAATATTTTCTACCTTGTAATTTTGTAAAAGATCAGTCAGACAACACTTAAAGTCTTTAACTGTTGTCTGACTGATTCTCTCACTTCATTAGAATCATAAGTGTTGCCACCTCATTGTAAACGGCATCATTTTGTGAGGCCATGCAAACCTGTATTTATACTAGTGTGGACATTAATGTTTTTCTACAATATTTCCTCCTCATGACAGTAAAATAGGCCATTCTAAGCCAATTTACTGCAGCAATTCCTTTCCAAATCATTAGAAAATGTGGTTAACACCCAGTTGTGCATGAAAAAAAAAATACCGTGATATACCGTGAAAGCGATATAATTTTTAAAAATACCGTGATATAAATTTTTGGTCATACCGCCCAGCACTACCTGTTGTATCTGGGGTCTTCACCCTGAATGGTGGCGTTGAAGTTCACTCATGTCCAGTCTCCAGTTTCATGGTGTTGGACTTGGGATGAAATCCTCTGTGCTTCCCTGTCTTCATACACCTCTTCCTGAGTCCAGGAAGTAATAAGGTAACCTGCAGCATACCTTATTACTGGGACATAGGGGTTGATGGCCTGGACATGGTTCTTTCCATTCAGCTGGCTCTTTAGGATCTGACAGACTCTTTTCAGGTACTTGGCTGTGACTGACTCCCTTGCTGTCTACTTTGTAGTTGCCATTTTCTTGTGGAATCCCCAGGTATTTGTAGCTGTCCCTGGTATGTCGCCATCTGGTATCTCAACCCCCTCCGTAGTGATCATCTTGCTCCTCTTGAACACCATCCAAGCGCATTTATGCAGCCCACAGACATAATGATATCTCTGCTGTATATCCTCATGAGGTGGATCACTCTTGGTGTACAGCTTGGTGTCATCCATGTAGATTTCAGAACTGGTAACCATAGCTACTCTTTGTGATGATCTGGCTGAGAGGATTCAGGTCTATGCAGAACAGCAGTGGGGACAGAGCATCTCCTTGGTATCTGCCACACTTGGTGGTGACTTAAGCAGTTTGCATTGAGTCGTAGGCTTTCTTGTTGTCCATCCAGGCAGGGTACAGATTGGTTTGCTTAATTTTGCAGTCCGTGGCAGCTGCCCTGTCGACCAGGAGTTGGTGCTTGGTTCCTCTGGTGTCCCTGCCAATTCCCTTCTGAGCTGCACTCATACGAGGACCCATGTGCCTACCCATCCTGGCCGCTATGCGGCCTGATGGAAGCTACCATGTTAGCCAGAGGCAGGTAATTGGCCGGTAGTTGGGGGTCCTTCAGGATGAGGACAATGAGGTCTTGGGTCAGCCAGACTGGGTGGGTCCCATCTGTGAGCAGCTGGTTCTTTTGTCTTGATTAGTGCTCATGGAGTGCCGCCAGTTTCTCCAGCCAGTCGGTGTAGATCATGTCCGGGTCTGGTGCTGTCCAACTCTTCATACCTGAGACTCTTTCTAGGATGTCTGCCATTGTGATGGTGACCGGGTCTTGTTCTGGGAGATTACAGTGACAGCTCTCAGATCCACTACCCATGGGGCATTGGTGTAATGTTCTGCTTCCTCCTCCCTCACACGTTTCCAGTATTCCCCAGTCCCAGCGTTGGGGGCATTGGTTCTCATGGTATTACTCTGCCACTGAGCGTACACCCTGGATGGTCCAGTGGAGAACATCTTATTTAGTCCACTGGTCCAGGTCTCTATCTAGTCCACTGGTCCAGGTCTCTATCTAGTCCACTGGTCCAGGTCTCTGTCTAGTCCACTGGTCCAGGTCTCTATCTAGTCCACTGGTCCTGGTCTCTATCTAGTCCACTGGTCCAGGTCTCTATCTAGTCCACTGGTCCTGGTCTCTATCTAGTCCACTGGTCCAGGTCTCTGTCTAGTCCACTGGTCCTGGTCTGTATCTAGTCCACTGGTCCTGGTCTGTATCTAGTCCACTGGTCCTGGTCTGTATCTAGTCCACTGGTCCTGGTCTGTATCTAGTCCACTGGTCCTGGTCTGTATCTAGTCCACTGGTCCAGGTCTCTATCTAGTCCACTGGTCCAGGTCTTTCTAAGTAAGTTCTTATGTGGAGCCTGCTGGACCAGACTGTCCAGACCTATGCAGAACTCACCAATTTGTCCAGTGGCGATGATGTTCTGGTATTTGGGATGCTGGTTGACAGTCAGACAGAGGATGTCATCAGTGTGCTCCAGGTAGAAGCTCTGAGTTCCTGTCAGGACAGGAAGCAGGAAGTGTGAGGTCACCACCAACAAGAGTCAGATAGATGGTCTGAGGGTTTTACCGACCAGCGGACAGGTTCTGGATGATCACTGCAGCAGCGGTGTGGAAGATGATGTCGGCGCCATCGTTGAGATAATGCAGGTTGTTGCGACAGTCGAAGCCTCGGTAGCCGAAGACGTGCTCCAACACCAGCTCCTGGAAACAAGCACAAACGGCAGCTGGAGGTGGAGTCCAGAACCAGCGCAGAGACAGGAACAAGACGTCCCAAACTCACCTCCACCGCCTTCTTCTTCTTGGTCACGTTGTTCTTGAGCAGTTTGTCTGGCAGCGGTGCAGCCCGGCTCACTGGAGGCCTGGAACACACGTAAGGAAAAACAGAGTCGATCATTTAGAGTCTGAATGACAACCAAGCGATGGACAGCTGCCAGTTGTCAAGACGGACACCAACCCCGAATTGCAAAAAGTTGAAGTTCTTCTGCTAATATAGTTCTTAAACTGACCACCAAGGTCCAGATCCAGACCTGCAGTTCATCTACCGACCACTAGGGTCTAGAACCAGGGGCCCGATTCACCAATATCTTCTTAAGAAAATCTTAAGAAATATCTTAAGACCTAAAATTAACATCTTCCTAAATGATTTATTTCAGCCGGCGTAATTCTCAACAGAGCTGCAGGTTTCTCTCCCGGGACGACGGCGCAGGATGAGCTGGCGATCACGTCTGTTCTCCGGCTGTGAGCTGCTGCCGCTCCCCGGGGGCGGGGGCTTTTCTCATCTCCGAAAACGTCGAGTCAAATTTCTTAACAGGCGTTATTTGGATAAACTGAGCCCAGGTTGGGGATCTTAACGGTTACTTTTACGCCTGAAAAAAATATTAAAACTTAATAAAGTGCCATATTAACAGCGCTACAGCTGAAATTAAAACAGCTTTTGGCTCTCAGCTTCCTGTTCAGGGTAGGGATGAAAACGAGGGGGAGTGGGGGTATTGTTATTTTTAAAAGCAGGCTCAAGACACACCTTTTTAGTTTGGCTTTTATCTGATCTCATTTACCTAGTCTTTTCATCTATTGTGTTTATTTATTTAGCTCTTTTATTATCTTTAAACCTTTAATCCATTTTAATGACTTTTATTCTATTTTATGTTATTTATTATTCATCTGGGAGGTCTGCCTGCTCCGCCCATGGGGGTGTCGTCATGGGGGTCCCTCAGGCCTGGGTAGCTGGGGGAGGGACTCCACCTTCTGTGTGGGGTCTGCCCCGGTCTGTCCGGGTTGGGGGGGTCTCTGTGGCGATGCTCCTTGTGGACATGGTCGGTGATGCCTCTCAGTGTGGACGGCCACCCATAGGTAGCGTTTTCCTCACCTGGATCGTTAGTGCTAAGCCATGTCACCAGTCCACTTACTGTGTGTGTGTGTGTGTGTGTGTGTGTGTGTGTGTGTGTGTGTGTGTGTGTGTGTGTGTGTGTGTGTGTGTGTGTGTGTGTGTGTGTGTGTGTGTGTGTGTGTGTGTGTGTGTGTGTGTGTGTGTGTGTGTGTGAGTGAGTGTGTGTGTACGCGTGGGGGGTGGGGGTAGAGGTCGTATGGGATGTTTTAAATTGTGTTTTCTGATTGTTATTTTATTCTGTGTGTAAAGCACCATGTGTTGCATTCAAATGGTATGATTTGGTGCTATATAAATAAATAAAGTTTAAGTTTAAGTTTAAAGTATTGGGACAGGCACCTGGGCCAAGGCCCTAGATTTCAAGTGCCCTAAAATCTCCCCCTTCTTTTTAGGGGGTAGGGAAGAAAAGAAGGGCGAGTGAAGAAAAGAAGGGCGAGTGAAGGGGAATTGGGATTGGGCCTTAGACGTCGGAATTTTTCTGCTTTGGTTTTTAACTCCAACTCTTATAGAGCACAAAGCTCTGTGACAGATCTGTAATGACGCACAACCGTCAGACTCCACCCCTAAAACCAGCTGCTGTGTACAGAGCTGTTGCAGTTTACCTCTGAGGGATTTTCATTCAGTAAGCTGTGGAAACATCTGGGAAACGGACAGAATACATGTCTCTTAATGACACGATGAAGGTAAGGTTGAAGGTACCTGTCCTCCACAGGAACCTCTTTGGGCTGCAGGTGTGGTTTAGTTCCTGACATGTTCCTGATGCTGGTAGAGTAGATCTTTGTGACATAGTCCACTGCCTTCTCGCGAGCCACGTCGCTGTCATACCCTGAAAACATAAGACCATCACGGAAACTTCTAAAAACGGTGACACAAACCTCCATGCTGGATATGTCAAGGAAGAATAACTCCAACTCTGACTCCAAGAACTAAGAACATGGATTTAGGGAACTATGTCAGTGTTGACTATCTTACCTCCATCCTCTTCTGTGTCATCGTCTGACTCCTCGCTGTCCACAGCTTTGCTCTCCTTGTGGCCCGGTGGCTCTCTGGACCAGATCATCAATGCAGTGTCTGCGCCGCCCACCGACAGCAACATGGAGTCGTCGTTGGACCAGCGGACATTCGTCACGTTGGTGCTGTGGCCAACGTACTTCTTAAACTTTGCAAACTGGCCCTGATGTTGGAGAAGTTGGGCAGGTAACAGTTAGAATAGGACGAAAATGTGAGCTGATGAATGTAGAATTCGGGATTTTGGTTCCGGTCTCACCCTGGATGGGAAAGTGAACAGTTTGAGGAAGCCGAAGTCGTCTCCGGTGGCGAGCAGTTTGTGGTCTTTGGTGAGCGAAGCGCTGTTAACGAAGCTGAGAGTCGGCCATATTCCCTCACAGGTGGGACCCAGGACAGATGTCCAGGTCGCCCAGTCCAACTTCTCAAACTGGACACACAGAACCAGAACCAGCCATTTAACTGGCAACATTCAAGCTTCAGCACGGTCAGAAACTGGTGCTGATGAAATTACAGAAAAGAAACAGAAGTACCACAGATGGAGAGTCAGGCGTGATGGAAGTATCTCTGTAGAGATGAGTCCCCAGTTGATTCATGACGGTACATGCTTCCATCATCTATTATCAGACAACCTCTCTATGCAGATGACACTCTACATGTCCGTGAAGCTAAATGACACAAGCAAACTAACTACAAACATGTCTGACTGATATAAAGAACTGCTGACGCCCTTCTGCTAAACTCAGGTCAGACTGAGGAGTCTTCCATCTGTCACCACTTACCAAGGTTTGAAGACTGAGCTAGCTTTACAGTACAGATCGTTGGGAGGTTTGGTTAATGATGCTCTCTGCTGGATTATGCTGATGTTTTGCTGCTACACCTGGAATCAGCTCCAACCCACGTGAACCTCAAACATCTGGGGTCACTCCAGGCTTTTAAACATTAGTTGTGATTGATCATCACCAGCATGTTGATAAGGACCTTTGAAAACCTTAAAGTTCTGAAACAAGTGGTACTTTTATCCTTAAATGTTGGCAGTCGTTGATGAAGGTTGTTGGTGATTATAAACATGAGTCGTGTATAATTGTTGCCACATGTGTCGTGACTCTTGTTCTGGCAAGAAAACAACATTTTAAATCTCAGGATTCGTATTCTAATTCTAATTGAATAAATATTCATCAACCAAAAATAACAGTCCAGCAAAGTCAGACTCATACTGGTCTTCATCACAGTCCTGATCCTCGTCAGAGCCCTGGTCCTCATCAGAAACCTTGTCCACAACAGAGTTCTGGTCCTCATCAGAGTCCTGGTCCTAATCAGAGTCCTGGTCCTAATCAGGGTCTTAGTCCTCATCAGAGTCTTGATCCTCATCAGTCCTGGTCCTCAACAGAAACCTGGTCCTCATCAGAGTCCTGGTCCTCAACAGAATCTCCAGACTATCTGTAGAGGCTTCGCTGTGCCCGCTGGGAGACCAGCAGGCACAGCTGCAGACCATGGCTACTAGATGATGTGCAGCAAGAGGCAGTGGTCTAGTGCAGTGGTTCCCAAACTTTCTGTGCCCAAGGTACACCAAAGGACAAATAAAAATTTCAAGGCACACCTATTGTGCAGAATAGCCTTATAACACGTGTTATCACTAATATCATCTGTTTATCTGTTAAGTTTATTATTTACTAATGCCAAATAAGATATGGCAAAGACAACTATTCTACTCATGAAATATTTATTAACAAAATACTTCACAAAAATATTTAAACTTTATCAAATTGGGCTTCAACACACCCATTTCAACCACCTGCGCAACTGCGCGAACTGCGAAATGTGGGATCCTCTTTGAGGATTTTTTAAAATAGTTTTTAGATAAAGAGTTTGCCTCTGTATTATGGAATGAGTGCATTCAAAGTAGTATATAGTAAATTAAAATAATTATTTTTGTCTAGTTGTATACAATATTGCAGTAGGCTATGGTTGTCACAAAATCCCACGGCACACTTGGACTTGCCTCAAGGCACACCAGTGTGCCGCGGCACACAGTTTGGGAACCACTGGTCTAGTGAGTCCCCTATGACTGTTTTACTGTTTTAAAGTGATTTGAAGACCTGGTCTTCAGTAAGGACCCCCTTTTTATAAGTTGCTGAATTAAAAGCCAGTTTTTATGATAAGCTAAGATTCAAGCTGAAACTTCTGTTGAGAATGCCGGGTAAAGGTGGGTATCATCTGCATAAGGGTGTTTTGAGAACTCCTTTGAGTGGAAATTAGAAGGAGTCCTAGTACAGAGCCTTGGGACACCCCAGTAGTTCGAGTAAACACCAAGACATGCGACTGAAACTGAGACTGCACCATCTCTCTTTATCTCAGAGTATACACACGGATGAGAGAACGGATGATGGAGATAATTCAAACCTCGGCCACGCTGATGTTCTGCTTGCGTCCTCGTGGAGCCTCAAAGAAGAGCTGCTCTTTAGCTCCGGTGTTCACCTGCAGCAGCTTACCTGCGGAGGCAACATCAGGAAGTCTGGAACAACAGCCTGGACACAGTTTCACAAACCTCTCTGGGTATTTTATGAGCAGGTTCACCTCTGGAGTCCCAGTCGATGTGGGTGACGTAGCTCCCCGCTCCTTTACAGATACCCACTCTCTTACTGGTCAGGACGTTGTAGATGTCCACAAAGGAGTCTTGGGAGGCCACTGCCAGGTACTTCCCTGAATCTGGAACACACACCTGAGTCATCACAGCTGACCAGCCACCTGTCACACCTGCATGGTGAGTTCAGGTACCTTGGGAGAAGCGGATGTCTGAGATGAGCTCTCTGCGGTGGTGGAAGGTCACCATGTCCTCCAGCGTGTCGGCATTCACCACCAGGAAGCTGCCGTCGTTCAGACCCACCGCTAGAGCTTTACCGTCTGGAGAGAAGGCACAGCACCGGCCGCCTGACAGGTAACACAGGTAACGTGTCAAACAGGTGCTACATGGACGCAAACGTATGTGCCGGTGGTTGTCTCACCTTTCTTGAGTTTGCGAACAGCCACCATCCTGTGATTGGCTGACAGCTCCCAGATCCTCAGGGTTTTGTCATCGCTAACAGTAGCGCAGACAGGAAGTAGAGGATGAGCCGCCAATCCCCACACCTCCCCCTCCATGTGGCCCTGAACGCAGCACAGCACAGACAGATTAGCACTTCCTCCTGCAGACGGACGTGTCACATGATCACATGACCTGAGCTTCGTGTTCATAACCCTTAACCAGCATGGTGAATCAGGGGTCCAGATGTTTTACGAAGGAAAGGGCACCAGAAAGGACTATCAAGACTGTATCAGGAACTGCCCCAGAATCCAGACTCTGAATATCTCGGATTGTAGCAGTGTCCAAAGCTCATGTCCAACCGAAACAACATTTGAAAGGGGAAGTCCTATTGCACATGTTCACCGCTAGCTCAACAGCTGCATCGACTGGAGGAACCAAGATCACATCGCCATGCTGGTAGTTTGGTCTGACTGATTCAGCAGCTGGTCCCACTGGAGCTCTCCTGGTCCAGGTTTTAGTCCTACTAATCCTGGTGTTATCTCTACCAGTCCTGGTTTCAACTCTACTACTCTTCGTTTCAGTCGTACTAGTCTTGGTTTCAGTTATACTAGTCCTGGTTTCAGTCCTACTAGTCTTGGTTTCGGTTCTACCAGTCCTCGTGTGTCCTACTAGTCCTGGTTTCATCTCCACTTGTCTTGGTTTCGGTTATACTAGTCCTGGTTTTAGGTCTACTAGTCCTGGATCCCCCTGCAGCCAACTGGGGCATATTCTGACTCCATGAGATTTGATTCCGACTCAGGCATGCATCAGATTTGGATCTGAAAGAGTTATTTTTCCAAATTTCCAGGTTTATAAAGTAATAAACTGTTTGATGGGCTTTTATCTGTTTCTCTGTCACAAATGTTTCTAACCTGAAGTGACCCTAGTGCGCCACGCTAGCTCAGCTAGCCTCAGCTATATTCATGTTAGTTAGTTAGGATGGTTTATCTTAACCTGATTTGGAGCTTTAAATTCATAAATCTTCTTAAAGTGTAACTTTATGCATCATCATGGACAGAGCCGGATTAAATAAATGGACTACACTAGGCAGCCTGTGATTTTTGGGCCCCCCTCCATCGATGTTATTTATGAAATCTTAAACTTACCAAAGTTACTAATAAAACTTAATTCACATTTTACATAGCAAAGTCATAGTCAAGTTGGTTCTTTGTATTCCAAAATAAGTCATGTGTTGTATATTAAACAGTCTATCAGACTATTTTTAGATTTTTATTATTTATACGTTATTACAATGCTCTATTAAATGCTATTAAATTATCCTTATCTTATCAATTGTGAGCATTTTGCAGAAAATCTTAATTAAATGTGTTGATTAAATTGAATAGTTAAATAAGAAGTAAAATCTACAAAGACCAATACAATTTGCAGTGAGACAAAGTGTGCTGTAGTATGTATGTCTGTATGTGTATATGTATGTATGTGTATGCGTATGCAGAGCCGTTTGAGAGATTTGCGAGGCCCTGTGTGAAATAGCCAGGGGGGCCCTCGCGCGTGAGCGTAGCGAGCGCGCGCGAAATTTTTGGGTTTTTCGGGTCGGATCGGGTGTCTATATGCGCAATTTTAACTCTCCAATTAGCAAAATACTGGATACCTTACCCTGCCTCATCATCATCTGGGCTTACCTCGACGCAGGGCCCCGCGGCTGCTTGAGACCCGGTCGGATCGGTGATTTTTGTAACAAATTTATCAAACGTGCCTTTCAGAGAGGCATTAAACTCTTCCATTTTCTTTTGTTTTTTTCTTTTTTCATCCCCTGATGGAAATTTCCTGAATCTGTCTCGTTCTCTTGACATTGTGTGACAGTTTGTTCCAACTCCACCCGTCTGGATCAGACTAGCTTGTGTCCGCGCTTGGTCTGATCAGTTGTATTGAACAACAGACACGCGTCATCATTGCACATATATTTATTGATATGCACAGACTAGTACACATTTAGGTCTGTAATGGAACGTGACTGTTGATATTTATAAGGGAAAAAAGGAAAAAAATTGGGGAAAAAAAAAAACGGCCGATAGCGCGAGGCCCCTTGGGGCGCGAGGCCCCGTGCGGTCGCACGGTTCGCACATCCCTTGCGGCGGCCCTGTGCGTATGTATGCGTATATATATATGTATGTATACTAAATATAGTAATAATGCACATATATATATATGCCTTAGGTTTTTACCGGCATGTTATCAACCATTAATATAAAAAAAAAAAAAAAAAAAAAAAAAAAAAAAATTTTTTTTTTTTTTTTTGTCCCTCTGTCTGGGCCCCCCCCCTGTCGGGCCCTAGGCACGTGCCTAGTCTGCCTTTGCGTTAATCCGGCTCTGATCATGGATAATATTTGAGGCTCTGATCAATTCCATCACTCTGGAGCTTGATTGAATAAGGACATAACAGAATCTTACGGGCCACAAAATCCCAGAAACAGGAAACGCAAAAAAGAATCTTAGCTTTTGTTCCTTTCATCATTTCTATCTGGATGTTTTCACCTGGACCAGCAGTGTCATTGGACCACTCTTATCGATCTCCAGGATTTCTCCATTCTTGGTTCCCAGCAGGATATGACCGTGACCCAGAGTGATGGCTCTGATGGACGGGTTGTCCTCCAACAGCAGACCTGATCAGAAGAAAAGAGATCAATCAAACCGCCCACAACTTAGACTGTCAGGAGGTAAACTGGGAATAAACTTGGGTAAAACTGACTCAAAAATGGGGTTGAGCTCCCATTAAACCGGGACTAAAATGGTTCTAAACTGGGTCATAACTGGAGTTTAACTACATCTAAACTGGCTCAAAACTGGGGTCCGAATTGGCTCAAAACTGGGATTAGTTCAAAACTGGTGTTAAACCAGCCCAAAGAGTTAAAAGTGGGATAAAAAATGTGTTGAAGTAGGATTTAATTAGGGTTAAACATGGATTAAAATGGGATTAAAAAGAAACCGGGGTTCATTTGCAAATAAACTGCATAAAATCTAAGGTTAAAAAGTGCATACAATGTGCATTATTTGGCATTATACTGGAATTAAACTGGGATTCAATTTGGACAAACAGATTAAATTGTTAGTAAAAGGGGGTTAAACTGGTATTTGTAATTTTGACTAAACCTGGTTTGAATTTACATTAATCAGAAGGTAATCTGAGTTTAAACTGGGATCACTTTGGGATTAAACTGGGGTCAAACTGGGACTGAATTTGGACAAAACAGGGACTAAATTGGGACTAAATTGGGACTAAAATGGGATTAAACTGGGAGTAAAATACGATTAAAGTGATATTTGAGTGGGATCAAATACTTGTTAAACAGGGATTAAACCTGCCCTGAATTTAAAACAGGCCTAGACTCTGATTAAACTGGGGTTCAATTTGGGTTCAGGTGGGGAACCTTTTGAGGTCGGAGACAGTGCCGCTCTCTTGATGGCGTACGTCTTCAGACAGCGCTCAAACATGTCGTCCCAAAGCTCCACGATGCCATCCTTCCCCCCCGTCACAAATCCCTGGACAGTGGGCGAATCACAGATGCAGTCATCGACGACGTGAACAGAGCAGCAGC
>NC_084587.1:40847516-40860016 GCF_033807715.1 Cololabis saira
GACTCCGTAGGACATCTTCTTGTCAGATGTGCAGCTGCCGTACAACACGCACAGTCTGCACGTCAGCACACTCTCCGTGACACAGTGGTAGAAGGGAAGCAGCAGATTTTGTGGGAGATGTTTTTTTCTGAGAATTCTCAGAGAATACATCCTCTGTTGCACCTTCTTCAGCCACTTCTTAGTGTTGGCACTTCAGGTCAGGTCCTCCTCCGGTCCGATCCCCAGGAACCTGAACACTGGGACCCTCTCCACACCGACCCCCCCGATGATGAGAGGCTGGATATTTGTTTCAGTTCTTCTGAAGTCAAAAACCAGCTCTTTAGTCTTTTTGGTGTTGAGGAGCAGGTCGTTGACTTTACACCAATCTGACAGCCGCACCACCTCGCCCCTCTGGGCCAGCTCAGTCTTCTTACCCGAGATTAGTCCGTCCACTCTCATCCGGGAACTTTAAGATCACAAAACAGATAATAAACTGCCCTCTTTGGAATAAAACCTTCAGAGAGCCGTGGAGGCTTGAACATCTGAAAACCTGAATGAACTGAAGATCGGACCAGAACTCCTCCACAACCCTGAGATACTGATGAAGTACTGCTGATGGTTCCTGCTGAAGGAAACATCTACTGATGGTTCCTGCTGCTAAAGGATCTAAAAGCTGTAGAATGAAGTTGGTAGATCCTGGAACACATGACAACTAGAAGATATTTATTATGTTTGTACAGAAACAAACAGAAGTTTAGGTCACCCCAGCAGAGCTCTGGTCTCTCTGGTGGATTCTGGCGTTTCCGACACTAGAATTGGAGGCAGAGCCCTCAGATTCCAAGCACCTGGTTGTGGTGGAACCATCTCCAGGTTCTGGTTCTGGTGGAAACATCTTCCAGTTAGTGTTCAGAATACCAGTGCAGGCAGATGTTTCCCTCCCTCCCTCCTGGTTCTGGTTCTGATGGAGGTTTTTGGTCCCGTTCATCAGTTTTTCTTTCTCCACTGTTGTGTGGTGGTCGGTCAGGTTGGAGGACGTTTTGGTTTCTTAGCCAAGCTGTTTTTTTACATTTGCATTAAATGAAATTGGAATTAGTTTTCAGTCAGAATTAACTGGATTGTAATCGGATTACACCTTGGACTTGATTGGATGAACTGAATAAACATGTTTAAAATACTTTGAGGTGACTGATGTGAAGTGGCACTACACAGGGAACGTGAACTAAACTGAACTCAGTGTGACACGTGTCCAGGTGTGTGTGACATGTCCAGGTGTGTGACACGTGTCCAGGTGTGTGAGACATGTCCAGGTGTGTGACACGTGTCCAGGTGTGTGAGACATGTCCAGGTGTGTGAGACATGTCCAGGTGTGTGAGACATGTCCAGGTGTGTGAGACATGTCCAGGTGTGTAAGACATGTCCAGGTGTGTGTGACATGTCCAGGTGTGTGACACGTGTCCAGGTGTGTGAGACATGTCCAGGTGTGTGACACGTGTCCAGGTGTGTGAGACATGTCCAGGTGTGTGAGACATGTCCAGGTGTGTAAGACATGTCCAGATGTGTGAGACATGTCCAGGTGTGTGAGACATGTCCAGGTGTGTGAGACATGTCCAGGTGTGTAAGACATGTCCAGATGTGTGAGACATGTCCAGGTGTGTGACACGTGTCCAGGTGTGTGAGACATGTCCAGGTGTGTGAGACATGTCCAGGTGTGTAAGACATGTCCAGATGTGTGAGACATGTCCAGGTGTGTGAGACATGTCCAGGTGTGTGAGACATGTCCAGGTGTGTAAGACATGTCCAGATGTGTGAGACATGTCCAGGTGTGTGACACGTGTCCAGGTGTGTGAGACATGTCCAGGTGTGTGACACATGTCCAGGTGTGTGAGACATGTCCAGGTGTGTAAGACATGTCCAGGTGTGTAAGACGTGTCCAGGTGTGTGAGACGTGTCCAGGTGTGTGAGACGTGTCCAGGTGTGTAAGACATGTCCAGGTGTGTGAGACATGTCCAGGTGTGTGAGACATGTCCAGGTGTGTAAGACATATCCAGGTGTGTAAGACATGTCCAGGTGTGTAAGACATGTCCAGGTGTGTGTGACATGTCCAGGTGTGTGACACGTGTCCAGGTGTGTGAGACATGTCCAGGTGTGTGTGACATGTCCAGGTGTGTGACACGTGTCCAGGTGTGTGAGACATGTCCAGGTGTGTGTGACATGTCCAGGTGTGTGACACGTGTCCAGGTGTGTTTACCTGGCCTTGGCCAGTCTCTCCCCTTTCTTCCAGTCCCAGATGACGATGGAGTGAAACTCATCTATTCCCACGGAGATCAGACTCTTACCGTCCACTGACGTTTACAGAAACAAAGACGGACGGAAAGACAGAGAGACACAAAGACGAGAAGCTGCATTAAAAGCAGGTCTTTGCTGTTTTTAGATCTTGTGCAGGAGAGACACCTTCAGGAACACTGGGAGTTGTTAGAATACTTTTGATGGTAAACAGTCTTTGTGGTAATGAAGGCAGGAATTCAGATTTAATGTTGATTTGAGGATACAGGTTTTAAAATCTGATACCAAAACTGGTTTATAGTGTCCATCCATCCATCCATCCATCCATCCATCCATCCATCCATCCATCCATCCATCCATCTATTTATCCATCCATCCATCTATATATCTATATATCTATTTATCCATCCATCCATCTATATATCTATATATCTATCCATCCATCCATCCATCCATCTATATATCTATCCATCCATCCATCCATCCATCCATCCATCCATCTATATATCTATCCATCCATCCATCCATCCATCCATCCATCCATGCATCCATCTATATATCCATCCATCCATCCATCCATCCATCCATCCATGCATCCATCTATATATCCATCCATCCATCCATCCATCCATCCATCCATCTATATATCTATCCATCCATCCATCCATCCATCCATCCATCCATCCATCCATGCATCCATCTATATATCCATCCATCCATCCATCCATCCATCCATCCATCATCCATCCATCCATTCATCCATCCATTCATCCATCCATCCATCCATCCATCCATCATCCATCCATCCATCATCCATCTATATATCCATCCATCCATCATCCATCCATCCATCATCCATCTATATATCCATCCATCCATCCATCATCCATCCATCATCCATCCATCATCCATCCATCCATCATCCATCCATCCATCATCCATCCATCATCCATCCATCCATCCATCATCCATCCATCATCCATCCATCCATCATCCATCCATCCATCATCCATCCATCCATCATCCATCATCCATCCATCCATCATCCATCCATCCATCCATCATCCATCCATCCATCATCCATCCATCCATCCATTTATCCATCCATCCATTGTTCCATCCATCCATCATCCATCCATCCATCCATCCATCATCCATCCATCATCCATCCATCATCCATCCATCCATCCATCATCCATCCATCCATCATCCATCATCCATCCATCCATCATCCATCCATCCATCATCCATCCATCATCCATCCATCCATCATCCATCCATCCATCCATCATCCATCCATCCATCCATTGTTCCATCATCCATCCATCCATCATCCATCCATCCATCCATCCATCATCCATCCATCCATCAACCCATCCATCCATCCATCCATCAATCCATCTATCATCCATCCATCCATCCATCAACCCATCCATCAATCCATCATCCATCCATCCATCCATCTATCATCCATCCATCCATCCATCATCCATCCATCATCCATCCATCCATCATCCATCTATATATCCATCCATCCATCATCCATCCATCATCCATCCATCCATCCATCCATCATCCATCCATCATCCATCCATCCATCCATCCATCCATCCATCATCCATCCATCCATCATCCATCCATCCATCATCCATCCATCCATCCATCCATCATCCATCATCCATCCATCATCCATCCATCCATCCATCCATCATCCATCCATCCATCATCCATCCATCCATCCATCCATCCATCATCCATCCATCCATCATCCATCCATCCATCCATCCATCATCCATCCATCCATCCATCATCCATCCATCATCCATCCATCATCCATCCATCCATCATCCATCCATCCATCCATCCATCCATCATCCATCCATCCATCCATCATCCATCCATCCATCATCCATCCATCATCCATCCATCCATCATCCATCCATCCATCATCCATCCATCATCCATCCATCCATCATCCATCCATCCATCATCCATCCATCCATCATCCATCCATCCATTGTTCCATCCATCCATCATCCATCCATCCATCATCCATCCATCCATCCATCATCCATCCATCATCCATCCATCCATCCATCATCCATCCATCCATCCATCCATCATCCATCCATCCATCATCCATCCATTGTTCCATCATCCATCCATCCATCCATCCATCATCCATCCATCATCCATCCATCCATCATCCATCCATCCATCATCCATCCATCCATCCATCCATCCATCCATCATCCATCCATCATCCATCCATCCATCCATTGTTCCATCATCCATCCATCCATCCATCCATCCATCATCCATCCATCCATCCATCATCCATCCATCCATCAACCCATCCATCCATCCATCCATCATCCATCCATCCATCTATCATCCATCCATCCATCCATGTATCCATCCATCCATCCATGTATCCATTAATCCATTCATCCACCCATCATCCATCCATCCATCCATCCATCCATCCATCCATCCATCATCCATCCATCCATCCATCCATTGTTACATCCATCCATCATCCATCCATCCATCCATCCATCATCCATCTATCCATCATCCATCCATCCATCCATCCATCATCCATCCATCCATCCATCATCCATCCATCCATCCATCCATCCATCATCCATCCATCCATCCATCCATCATCCATCTATCCATCATCCATCCATCCATCCATCCATCCATCCATCCATCCATCATCCATCCATCATCCATCCATCCATCCATGCATCCATCTATATATCCATCCATCCATCCATCCATCCATCCATCCATCCATCATCCATCCATCCATCCATCCATTGTTACATCCATCCATCATCCATCCATCTATCCATCATCCATCCATCCATCCATCATCCATCCATCCATCCATCATCCATCCATCCATCCATCCATCCATCATCCATCTATCCATCATCCATCCATCCATCCATCCATCCATCCATGCATCCATCATCCATCCATCCATCCATCCATCCATCCATCATCCATCCATCCATCATCCATCCATCCATCCATCCATCCATCCATGCATCCATCTATATATCCATCCATCCATCCATCCATCATCCATCCATCCATCCATCCATCCATCCATCCATCCATCCATCCATCCATCCATCCATCATCCATCCATCCATCCATCCATCCATCCATCCATCCATCCACTATTTATCAATCCCTGATTCAGCATCAGTGTCTTCGGTCAGAGGTTCTTTAGATAAAACGGTAAAGTAACGATGACTTTGGGACACCAAAAACACACCTGTGAACTCCAGAGCACACACTCCTCTGCTGAGGTGTCCTTTCAGCAGCGACAGACACTTCAGAGTTTGGATGTCCCAGACGTGGATGGCCGGGTCTCTGCCCACCTGATGGACCAGACATCCAATCAGAAACGGTCTCCCACAGTAAACGCGCTGCACTGTGATCGGCGGGCCGTACCTGCGCGGAGGCCACGTAGTCTTTGAGCGGGTGGACGGCGAGGCTGAGGATGTCGTCGTCGTGGCCGAGGTAGAACCTCTGGCTGTGCTGCAGCCGGTTGTAGACAACAGCAACGGCGGCCACGTGGAACACCACCTCCCCCGTCTGGGTGTAGAACAGGTTGTTACGACAGTCAAAGCCGCGGTAGCTGCAGGAGACAGGAAACACAGCTGCATGATGCACTGCCATCATTGAAACAGTCGGGGATAACGAGATTCCTGAAAGGCCTGTTTGAGGGAGTCCTTCTCTCAAAGGACATAGCTGATTTACAATTAGTATATTTCAGCAACTACATATTTGAATCATTTTAGAACCCCGATAAAGATTAGATGAGATCAGCAGGAGCGTGAAGGAGCTTTACATTGAATCTACCTCACCACCACCAAACTAGATAACCAGTGACTCTGTGCCAATCCAGAGCAGGGAGAACATCCAACTGTTTACCAAGTTCCATCATTGTTCGTGGCTCACAATTGTAAGAAAATCCTATAAAAGATATATCAAGACAAGCAGCTCCATCAAAGATTGTGTGCTTTGACTTTATCCAATGGCTAGCTGTTATCACTTCCTCATCAGTAATCATCATGCTACCTTAGCGAGATTTGGCAGCCGCCCGTTTCTCAGAGGTGTCTTCAGTATTCACATTCATTACTCAGGTAGAAGTATAGATACTAGAGTTTAAAAATACTCCTGTAGAAGTTGAAGTATCAACTCAAGTTTTTTACTCATGTAAAAGTATAAAAGTACTGGTCTCAAAACTACTTAAAGTATAAAAGTAAAAGTAATGTAAGGGGGAAAAACCATTAAGGACAAAAGCCATTGAAAATGAATGCATCTTAGTATAATGCAAATATATTAAAGAACCATATATGTGTACTATTGAGCATTAACATGTGTTTCAGAGAGCAGGAGATATGATGACTAGTTGTCTATAAGTATTGTAATGGTGCAAAAAGTCAAACTTCAGAGGCATGTTATCATTTATCCTAACCTTTATTGGAATGTACATCCAAGTTTAGTTGCAGGAATCTGAGGGAACGGATGTAAGAACAAAACTGGACAAGAACATCTGAAACAACCACAACCAAATTCACTCTATCCGGATGGAGCAATTTAACTGGATAGTTTTTTTTTAAAGGCCGAAATGAAATAGAGTAACGAGGCTGTTTTTAAAATGTAAGGAGTAAAAGTAAAAAGTCGTCCGAAAAATAATTACTTCAGTGAAGTATAGATAGCCAAAATTTCTACTTAAGTAAGGTAACAAAGTATTTGTACTTCGTTACTTGACACCTCTGCCGTTTCTATGAACCAGCGTCGGCCAGGTTCGGCTGAAGGAGCTGGGAACAAAGCTAACTTTGATTGACATGTGGTAGGCGGGTTCCCGCCATGTCCCGCATGAAGAAATGAGTTTTCACCCGTGAACAAACTGCAGACGAAGCCCCTCCTCCGGAGCTTTCTGTCGCTTCAGGGAACCAATCAGCTTCTTCTTGAGCTGCGGCAGGTCTTCCTTGTACACCTGGAGACAGGAACAGGTCGGTCAGACTAACCAGACAGGTTACCGATGAACAACAGTGTTTGCTTCCTGGTCACCTGTCGCTCGTAGTTGGTCTGAGCTTCCTGCTCGATGTCCGAGTCCAGCTCCGGGATGTCGGACACATCCGAGTCCGATTCGCCGCTGTTGGAGTCAGCATAGCCCTCTGAAGACACAAAACAAGGACAAACTTTATTCAAGATTCAACATTTGTCGTTGAGCCAGCGTCCCGGCACAACCTGTTGTTATCAGCCGGCCTCTGTATAAGTTCTGGTTAAGTTCCACAGTTGCCATGGTGACAGGGGAGGGGTAGCGAGGGCAGAGCATCTTGTTAGCATAACATCCAGGGGAGATTTGAGATAAAGCCAGCCGGGCCAAGGCCGGCAACCGGGGAGCCAATTCAGATACCTGCCTTAAGTCTCTCTGGTTCGTGTCCATGTGGACGTCAAACAGACGAAACAGACGGTCTTTTCTATCCCTTCAATAAGTTAAAAACTGCAGCGAGCCCGTGATTCTGATCAATAACGTGTTGATAGGTCGACATCCGGCACACGAACCAGGCAGCCTTGAAAGAGCAGAATATCTGCAATAGTAATGTGGCTTCTTTCTGGTGGTTTTGGTGCAGTGTCTTCTCCTCTCTGCATGGTCTTTCAGCTCACGTGAAGATGTTTTACTCTGGATAAACACCATCTCTCCCTGGTTCCAGCAGCATCTCTATGGGGCTCTTTGTTTCTTGGTCTGGGTTCATCTGCAGCTTTCATGCCACAGCTGGTTCGTCTCTGGGACGCAGACGTTTTATAATCCATCTACAGGTGTGTCTCCAGCTAACTGATGTCAGTGAGCCAATCAGAGGCTTCCTGTGTCAAAACATCAGCATGTGGGATGCTCTAACCTGTTTAAGGCTGCGATCAAGTGAACTTCTGACTTTAGCCTGATTTATGCTCCTGTGTAGCAGCTAGCAGCCCCGCCGCCGTCTCTGCCATTTATTCTTCTGCAGTATTGTTTGCGTTGCTCTGAAATTACGCCGCCAACGGCTCGATGGCAGCGTAGGCTCTTGTCTTCAGTGCTGCAGCTCTCAATACCGAGTTTCTTTCAATAAATTCCTCTATGTAGCTCAGAAAAAAGCACCTGCCATCTAACTGGTGGAGGTGCATGAGGAACTAAGACTGGTTGTGGCTACGTTTGCAGCTTTGAGGCAGAAGTATAAATCAGGTTTTTAAAGAAGTCAAAATAAAATATTCTCTTTAATTTTACATTTTACAACCAAGAAATATGATAAACCCGAATCAGCTTCAGTAAAGCTTCCTCAATCTTAAACCATAACTACCAAATGGTTTAAAGATTAAAAATAAGGAAGTACTTTCATAGGTTTTCTACATTATTCGGTTTTTGCCTGAGCAACAGGAATAAAAAGCAGATTTCGGGGTCATGAAGAGGATTTAGGGACAAAGTATGTTCACATGAGGTGAATTATGAATTACAGGCATAATTGTGCTTTATTTATGATTAAAAATGCATTTTCTGGTTTCAGAGACTCGGACCTGGACTCCACCCCGGCGTTACCTTGCAGCAGCGGCTCCAGAACCCCGTTCATGACTCCTTCAGGGAGGAACCTCCACTGGAAGACGGCGTGGTCGGCTCCGCCGGTGCTGACGACCCACTGCAGATCATTGGACCAACGAACGTTGGTCACATGGGCAGAGTGGCCGATGTATTTCTTAAATTTGGCACCTGTTACAGAGAGATGAGGTGCTGTTAAAAACAGAAGTTGGAACTCAGGCTGCATTAACACCAGACCCGATTGGTCCGCTTTAAACAGAGTTTGGGTGTTCCGATGGTCCAGTTCAGTTGGGGAGGTATGAATGCACAATCAGACTCTGATGCAGATCGAACACACCGATTGTGGTCCATCTAAATGTGTAGGTCTGGACCCGTGTCAAGTGCAGGAAGTGGACTGAAGTAACTCTGCATTAACCAGTGGATGAGGAGAGGGTCCTTCTTCACCTTTTCACACAGTTGTTTCAAAGTTTATTTAGACGGGACAATGCATATTAATTAACACTACATTAAGCAGTGTAAATACACCGGGTTTGACCAGCGGAAAACCAGGGGCTTCCTTTCAAACGTGGTTTCAGTTGATCAGTGATCAGCGGAGAGAGGATCACTCAGCTCAACGTTTCCTCAGATCCTTCCAGACCGACCGAAATCCAGTCACTAGAGTCTGTTAGTAAAACTAACAACAATATGATTGATTATGTTCTGTTAGGTCTTTATTCACAGCTCTGAAATCAATACAGCGCTAAGTAGCTAAAGTGACAACAACTAGTCATTAGCTGCGCTGGTTGCCATTCAGAAGTACACGCCCCTAACTACAGTGGTAATTATGGTGGTTTTATGTCATTATTCCATATAAGGAAATAAAATTCCCTGCAGAGATGCTATGTGGGTGAACTCTAACCGGAGACCGAATCAAAAAGCAAAGTAAATGTGTTTAATTCTACTGTAAAGTTGAACTTTAACATGGAGGCCTATGGATCCAGATCCTGCTGGTCAGTGGAGGAACTGCAGGTCTGGATCCAGACCCCAAGTGTCCAACTTGAGGCCGGACAGGTCTCTTGTTTCAGCAACAGCTACATCATATACAGAGGCTACGTCATGGTGCAGCTGGACCAGCTTCTACTGCCGAGTTTTGCCAAGTTTTGTCTCACAGACCTAATGTCAAACTTTCTTTTAATCAAGGACAGTAGAGCCAGAAGACGTGAAAAGAAAAGAAAACTTTACAGCAGAAATAAATGGCGTTGGGCAGCTCAGCGTCGTCACTTTAGCTCCTGGGGTTGTCTGGACTCCGACAGCATACTAGCGACAGCTGCTCTGGATGTGGGCGTGTCGGCCCCCACAAAGCCTGTGGGTGTGGACACACAAGGTGTGTCCAGTTCCCTACAGAGTCAGCCCAAGGACTGAGGATGTACCAGCACTTCCCGGTGCATCAGAGCCGACTCACTTACAGCTGAGAGACTCAAGGTTCAACCTGGTTCCTCTGGTGAAAAGATCAGGTACAAACTTATAAAGTCCCAGCGGCGTACAGAGGTGACGTACCTTTCTTCAGGCAGGGGAACCTGAAGAGTTTGATGAGACCGAGGTCGTCCCCGGTCACCAAAATAGCGCTGCTGTAGTTGGCGTCCACTGAGTTCACACTGGTCATGTTGGAGTATTTAGGCCAGATTCCGTTCACCTCCGAGCCGACCACTCCCGTCCACGTCATCCAGTGGATCCCCTTCACTTCTTCTTTGGTAATCAGCTTCCCTGCTGTAGGACAAGGACAAAGTTACACCTGAGCAGTGTTGGGACTAACGCGTCATTTAGTAACGGGTTACAGTAACGCCGTTAGTTTTTGCGGTAACTAATACTCTAATGCACGACTTTTTCAGTCGACTAATTCAGTAACGCAATTACCGTTACCAAACGATGCGTTACTCCGTTATTTCTGGCTACAGTGAAGCTTTTTTTCCCCACACGCGGAGACCAGAGGAAACGTAGTGTGTGTGCGTTCAAAAACATGACGGTCATGAGCCAAGAGAAGGCGAGTTTCGCAACGTGGAGATATTGTCATTACAGCAATCCCTGGTTTTTCGCGGAGGTTACGTTCCAAAAACAACCTGTGGTAAGAGAAATTCTTTTTACAATTATTATAGAAGGCTTCAAATTGCGGAGATCAGCACCGCCTCCTGCATCCCGACTCGCTCTGTAGCGTCTTTTTCTTCTAAAGCCCGCGGCGCTGTGTTTTTTCAAGAGAAGAAAATAGTTATGGGTCGTTGTTGACGCTCTTTTTTCTTCTGGGCAAAAAGATTCTTATAAACCGACATGCCACCATGGATTATATTTGAGACTGTAATGAACGATTCATCAAAGAGTCCCGTTCCTGAGCTGCTGCTGAAGCTCATTGGCCGTTCTCAGCTTGTTGCTAAGCAACCAACGTTATTGATACAGGAAGTGAAGAAGGGGGGAGACTGTTTAGAATGCAGAACACAAGGGACAATGCAAATCCATACAGTACCTGCTGAAATGAGGCTAGAGGGGCATTAATGGGAGCATTTAAAATAATGTTTTTATTTAAAGTAACTAAACTTACTTACGTTTCATAGTAACGCATTACTTTTTGGTCTAAGTAACTGAGTTAATAACTGAGTTACTTTTTAATGAAGTAACTAGTAATGGTAACTACTTACTATTTTTCAGTAACTAGCACTGTGAGATTAATTAAAGATTTGAACAGTTGTCATTATGAAATTATCAAAATCAGAATCAGAAAACTGCCTGTTTATCCTCGTGACATTCTTTGACATACTCAGGAGGTTAAAACTGCTGACTTCCTGGTTGGTCAAATTAACCATTGTTTTTCGGTGCATCTGTTTCAAGACCCCCATCACATGCTCTAACAGATAACAGGGAAACCACTTCCTGTGTTCCTTAAGGGTTTGGGCTGTCCAACAACTGCCCCATTGTATTTTTAAGGTTTAAGGAGTTTTTGTCAGGGGGGTCGACTGACAGCAGTCTCATTGTCTTTAAGGGTTAGTTGACCATCTGATGACAAGACCACTTAAGGTTTCTTAAAAGGATGTCTGTTGCTCTGCACAGCACAGATAACTTGTTTATTAACTGAAAAGTCATAGGTGTGACTTTTCAACCATCATCTGATCTGTTTGACCATCTGTTTCTTCTAATTGTTCATTGTTTACCAAATATGGTTTTTCCTGTCATCCTTGCTGAATAAAAAGGGCTCGACTGCAGGGAGAATTTGTCAGAAGGCCTGACGAGCTCTAAAGAGGAGGGCCGTGTTGCCCTAAAGCTCCTCAGGACTTCTCTCCAACCTTCTGCAGAAGGCCTTGAAAATCATTCCACAAGTCTCTGTGTCTTTCCTAAGTTATTCATTTATGTTGTGGGAGCACCTTTTCTCTCGTGAGGTAAAAACCTTCCTTTGTGGCACTTTAAAGTCCCACCCGGTGAGTCCCGGGTCCCTGGTACAGGTGAGCTACAGAGCTGAACCAGAACTCCAGAGGAACCTTTTAGGTGAAGTTCCAGGTCAGGGAGACGCACAGCAAACCCACATTCATGGCAGCATCATGTCTCTGCGTGGGAACCTGGGAGCTCCGTACCTGGCATCCTGTAGAACAGCCGCTCGCCGGCGCCGTCGTTGGTC